>NC_043001.1:131580733-131610733 GCF_006345805.1 Octopus sinensis | reverse complement strand
TATAGCCAATCACACACAAGTACTCATATGTAAATAGAAGTTATAAAAGCACACTTACAAACATAGAGAATTGTAAAATAATAAAGTGCCCATTTTATAATTTTTTATTTAGAACCAAATCCCATTTGGAATTAAATTTAACAGCAAAATTCACAATGTGCCAAAATAATTATAAGAAAAAGAGAAATAAATAAAAACTAAAAAAAGAAATAATAATAATAATAATGGTAATGATGATATGTTAATGAATAAAATAAAAATTAAATTAAAAAGAACAAAGTTAAATATGAAAGTTATTCTTTAAAACGGTTTATATATTATGTAGTGGGGGAGGAGGAGGAGGTGAATGAAGAAATGTGGAGTAATATATTGTGAAATTTACAACAGAGAAAAAGTTCACAGAATCACCTTTTTTGAAACGAGCACTTAATCATATTTATATATACAAATGTGTATGCATTAATATATGTTTGTATGTGTGTGCATGTGTGTTTGCAGATATATATATATATATTTATACATATCCATTTGTATACACACACACACTTAAGGAATTATGAATTCTCAAAACTATATGGTGTCTAAAACCATACAAGCCATATACCACTGAAGCACACAAGAGCATTGATGAAGAAAAGTATCCATGATAAAGAGAACTAATAATGATAGCATTTTAATGCCAATTAATCTAATGATACTAATAATTATTATTTATAGTCTGGACAGACTATAGATGAAGAAAAGGGATACTTTATTAGTACAATTTCCTTTTTACTCATTTATGTACTTATATGCAAAATATCTATGCTTACATTAACCATTTTTGGAAATTCCAATATTATCATGGTGATGGACAGAGAGAGAGGGAGGGAGAAATCAGTGCTATATTCAGGAATTTTCAAGGCAAAAATGTTATAAATGCAATGCTTCTAAATTCCTAAAGTTAGCAATTAAGTTGTTGAGTTCTTCAGTGGGTCAGTAAGTATCCACAACCCATGTTAACTACAGCCACAGTGCAGTGGAGTCACTGCATGAACTAGTAATAGAATTACCAACAAATAGAACACCACAGAGCTGCTAAAGAATGAGCACCAGAAAGAAAATTAGTTTGTTGTTTTATTTAATTTTTTTTCAATCATTCTTTAAAATAAGCTTAAGATGTTGTGAATAATAACAACAGTAATAATAAATTACCACAATAATAACTATAATCGGCATTCGTATTATTTCTTTATATTGATAAAAAGTTAGGCAAGTAGAGTTAAGTGTCTTGCCCAAGAACACAACACAATACATGCTGTAGAATATGAATGGCAAAAGCTCAGGTATTTCAGTACTCTATCTATCCAACCATTGTGTCTCTATCTCTCAAAAAATAATGATAATGATTATTATCGTTTTTATTATCATTACATTTGTAGCAGTGATAATAATATTAAATTGTGATACAGTAAAGGAACTTTAGACATTTATGTTTGTGAACTAATTTAATGTTTCATAACAAATAAAGAGATAGATTAGTTAGGAAATTTTCTATTGAAAATAGTTACCATAGACAGTAGTTAACATGAAAAGACTTCCCAGATTTCTCACTCCAGCATGATAACAGTGATAGTAGCAATAATATATACATAATTGTGCTTACTCAGATATGTATCCCTAAACACATTGAAATAAACTGGTATATATTAATATAAATATGCCAACACAAAACACAGGCTTATACTTACATACACTCAAACATATGAAACTAACATACATATAGCCAATCACACACAAGTACTCATATGTAAATAGAAGTTATAAAAGCACACTTACAAACATAGAGAATTGTAAAATAATAAAGTGCCCATTTTATAATTTTTTATTTAGAACCAAATCCCATTTGGAATTAAATTTAACAGCAAAATTCACAATGTGCCAAAATAATTATAAGAAAAAGAGAAATAAATAAAAACTAAAAAAAGAAATAATAATAATAATAATGGTAATGATGATATGTTAATGAATAAAATAAAAATTAAATTAAAAAGAACAAAGTTAAATATGAAAGTTATTCTTTAAAACGGTTTATATATTATGTAGTGGGGGAGGAGGAGGAGGTGAATGAAGAAATGTGGAGTAATATATTGTGAAATTTACAACAGAGAAAAAGTTCACAGAATCACCTTTTTTGAAACGAGCACTTAATCATATTTATATATACAAATGTGTATGCATTAATATATGTTTGTATGTGTGTGCATGTGTGTTTGCAGATATATATATATATATATATATATATATATATATATATATATAAATATATATGATAAACTAATATTTTGATCATTAATCATCTAAGATTTTCCCCATTTTCTCATAACGGTTAAATGCAAAGACATTTTTCTTCTTTTCTTTGGGTTAACTAAATAATGATCGTTTTAGTTTGATATAGTTTGGATTTGTTACATTATTGAAATATGTTAAACATGATTTTCATTCATGTTTTTTTTTTTTTAATTCTCAATAAACTTTGATATCTTTTAAGATTTCATCTGTAAATTATTTCATAAGAACAGAATAAAGACAAAAAAAAGTAAAAACATTTTCAAGACACAGACTGAATATACATATTTCATTTTCTGTATAATATTAATTGGTTGTCCACCCATTTTGAAGCGTTGTACTCATTTACTTAAATACGCAAGGGGGGAAGTGTCTGTTTACAAATTCAGTGTTTATATTTTTTGGTTAATGTTATCAATGCTGATATACACACACATACATATTCAGCTACGGACGGAGATCTCAAATGTTTTTTTTTTTAATCCTTTTACAAATTTTTTCCTTCATTTTGGAAAAGGATAATAGATTAATGCTTCATTTCCAAGATTCACGAAAACAACCCAGTTAATGTGTGCTATACATACACACATACATACATATATATATATGTACATTCATATGTATGTAAACATACATATATGTATGTTTACATACATATATGTATGTATACATACACACATATGTATATATATATATATATGTATGCAAACATATATATATATATATGTAAACATAGATATATATGTATACATGCACACACAAACACATATATATGAAATTGTATGTGTATTTATACATATATACTTTAAAGTTGATTTATATAAAGCAAATATAGATATGTATGTATGTATTAACACATACGCACACACACATTAGAGAATTTGTAATAAAGAAAGAACTACTGTATGGACAAAATGCTGTTATACTTTTAATTTTTGTCAATGATATATTGTTTGATGTATGTTAAGTTAGCCGGCTCAACAGAATTTAAATAATGTAAGCACAGCCTCAACACAAAGGAAGTTGTATGTTTAGTGAGAACTGTGTCTTTGATCATGTAGAGAAGCTAAACTTTTCTTATAATAAATTGTCTGTTTATAACAAAACCACCACAGCAAAGCACTTGATATCAGTAATAAGAATATTATCATCTCTCAAAAACAGAGACAGACAAAATTCAACAGATTCTGTTAAATGATTGACAGTTGCAACCATTTAAGAAAAAGAATCCATATAACTGGCCACTACTCGAGATCATGAGATCTATTTGATATCCATAGTAAATAATGAATCAGAATCACAAATAATTGTTTAGTATCACTTATTACAGGTATCTTAATGTGATTAAATGAAAAACACATTCAAGATAAGATTTGTAATGGGTGTTTAGTGTTACTTCATTTTTATCTTTAAATAAGGGATTATTTAGAAGGATATGACAGAGCTTGCTATTGTCAGTAATATATATATATATATATATAATATATATATATATGTATGTATATATATATATATATATATACACAGTATTTAATTTTAGAAATATAATTATAAAATTATAAGGGCAACGGGCAACTGCCGAGTGATATATATGTATATATTGTGTGTGTGTATGTAAATTATGTATTTATTGTCTGCTTTACATTTTCATGCAAGCATTCTATATTAAATTATAATGGTAATCAATGAAAGGAAATAGGAAAAATATCAAATGGAAAATAATATCAAGAGCAAATAAGTAGGGCCAACAGTGAAGACAATTATGATAAGAAAAGTAGATACATGGAGATACTAAGTATTTTACTCTGTGTTTGTTTAAGTTGAATTTGCAAGTATAGAGTAACATTTAACAATGTGTCACAATTTATATTTGTATATGATCAGGACAGCTCAAGCACTTATAAACCTGATGCAGCTATGTTTCATAATGAAAATTGTTGCATGTGCGTGTGTATCCATGTGTCTCTCTGTTTGGGGTGTAGGTAGGTGTTCATATATATATGTACATGTGTATGTGTGTGTGTGTAAGAGTTGATATTAATGTTAATGTAAAAAGGAAAGTAAAAATCCTCAGCTGTATCATAAGAGAATAGCACCAGTTTCTCCTTTGATGGACAGCGGCCGGTAGAGGATAAGGAAGGAATATCTGGGATTGTTAGCGATTATCAGTATTTCAAATACTGCTGTCAGCAATATAGGAAATGTCTTGGAATAATTCATAGCACCAATTGGTAAAATTTATCTCCTTTTTGATGTATTTCTCATGGAAGCACTTGCTATTATTATTATAATATCAGGTCTAACAAACATTGGTCTGACAGGTATAACTAGTAATAAAGCATAAGCAATCATTTCAATACAAAAATATTAATTCCCATGGTCACGTTTTCCATATGGTTTCCAAATTTTTAATCTTTTTTTTTTGATAATTTTTATTTTTATTTTATTTTTATTTATTTTTTGAAATTTTATTTTGCAAATAGCATTAATGTAACCTGTGGATGGATCAACCTTCATATTGGCCGCCCCCTGTCGTCGCCTATGATGTATTTCTTATTGTCGCACAAGAGACAGTCTGAAGGTATTGACGGTTGGCAGGATGATGTCTTTAGCACTTTTCATTTTTTATATATATATATATATGTATATATATATATGTATAGAGAGAGAAAGAGGGGAGAGAGATATAGATATAAATATATATATAAAAAAGTTTGCATCAACAAATAATCAAGTATAGTCATTAATTTTTAAAATTTGTCTTTAACATCCAGATACTAGTTGTGATGAAGGTAACTAAATAATAAACCTTACTCTTTTAAATAGCCATGTCAATCTGATTTCTTTCTTAAATGGTCTCTTTATTCAGTAACTGGAAATTGTTCTATATTTGAGATAAAGTATACTTCTAATGGAATGTTACATGCACTTCAAGATGACAAACAAGAATACATTTTCAAAATTAACTGTGAAAATGAGACAAACCTTTTGGGAAGTGTGTATGTATAGTGTCTTTTGATTTTGGCACTAAGCTCAGTTATACTCAGCTTAATGTGACATTAAAACACACACAGAGTGAATTAAAATGTGGTAATAAACTACAAAATAATTCATTTTTTTCAAAAAATGTTCCTTATGGCTTTATAGAAAATGTTTATGAATTGCATCATGTTTACCATTTACTTTTATGATTACATTAAAGTCATCAGTTTAACATTGGTAAACAGTTTCCTATGGAAGTAAAATTCATTTTAGGCAAATACAAATTTGTATTTGTTATTCATATTCCGTTTTTGAGACTAACAAGCAGAGGAGGAACTAAAAATACAACAGTAAGAAATAAATATTTTGCAAATTTGTTTGTTATTTTTTCATAAAAACAGTCAGTGACAAAAATAAAGACCTAATAAGTTAGCAACATTTAATGAAATTGTCAATGAGGTTGAACTTCAAAGACACACCATACAAAACCAAGTTTCTTCTCTTTTGGTCAAGATGATATGTAGAAGAACAAACCACAGGAATCAACTAATGGATTCATTAGGATTGATTGCAATTGAACAACTCTTAAATGTCAATAATAACTAATATGACTTACAATCATTAGATAATTTAATTCCCATATAGCAGAATAATGGATGTTAGGGAACAAACTGACTCTCCTATACGACTAATTAGTAAATAGGTCAACGTCTAGATACAGATATAACACAATAATGTCTCCGTAAGCATTTATAACCTATCAAATTCAGACTCCAAAACTAGACATGAGTAAAATCAGATCCAATCCATGTTTTCATGGGTAGGAAGAGACGTCCTTTGATATTTGGAATGTCCTGAGATAAATATAATGGAGTGTGTATCACAAAAGTAAGAGAATGAAAGGCTTTTTTGTTTCTGAAATATTTTGGGGGAATATTCACGGAGATCTCATCCTAAACTAGGAACAGGGGAGAACAACAGCCTAAAAATGTTTTGAAAATTTTTTTATTTATATATATATAAATCACATCAAGTCCCCTGTTCTCATGTAAATAAAATAAATTTTTTCCTGGAATTTAGATTCTACTTTAGTTTACTGGATTAGAATTTGAAAGAAAAAATGTAAAAAGTGTAATTCTTCATTTTGTGTCATGTCCAGTAACAAACAGTGACTTGAATACTAGTTAGCCAAGAGAGAAATAAAACAGAAATGCATTGGTAAGAATTGAATTATAATTCATATTTGACATGTATGAAAATCTCTCTCATAACAATGCTATGTATACTTTTTAAATAATTCAATGTTATTAAGATGAAATTCTACAACAATTCTACCAATATTCTACATGATTTTTGTGGTATTATTGGGGCTAAGAGTTGTGGAATCAAAACTCATCACACTTTGAATACCACCAATTTTGCTTTTAAATCATGACAAATGTACAAAGGCTGACGGCTTTAATTTCTGTTTAAACAGTCTATCCCAAATGTTCCCTCACTCTGCTCTTTATATAACATTTTCCAGTACTGACCATTCTATTATACTCTGATTTTTTACAACAATGATCACTAAAGCTACAAAATAAAAACAAGAAAAGTTAATAATTATCAGAATTTTTAGGCTTAAATGAATATATGGTGACCTTAGACATATTACTTAACATATTACAAGCACAAAGAGAAATCAATGTTATATCACTGCTTATACTATTGAGGGTGAAATACGTTTGTCCTACAAATAGGTGATTATGATTGTGATTTTTTTTTGATGTGAAGAGACTGGTGTACTATCAATATAATAATCTGGAAATAAAGTAATAAGGCCTAGAGAGCTGAAGAGTTCTTAGTCCAGCATCATATATTCCATGACTAATGGAAATCCTTCCTGCAACAGCTTTAACCTTCTCAGCCATTTTTTTTCTTTCTTTTTGTGGAGGATGCAAATTAGCCAGCAAGATTTGAACTCCATGCTTTTGGATTTCAAATTTTGGCACTGTTCACTCAATTATTGATTTCAAAGTAAATGGGATATCTACAATGAAATGACAATTAATGTGATCATTCCTTAAAACTGATCCCAGAGAGAAATAAAAAAACATAGAGAATCCATAAAGAATGAATAGATCAAAAATTAAAAAGGAAAGAACTACTATTAGTTAGTTAGACATAATAAATACAAGCTAGAGCCTGTGTAAATCAAAACAAAGAAAAGGAAATTCAATAAATTAGGGTAATGACTGATAGAGTAAGGAAGTAAATCAATACCTTTCAGATTATTTTAGAATATATTTCCATTATTAAAAGAAGAAAAAAATTTCAAACAAACTTAACTTACAATAAAACAATTTAGAATTAAACTATTTTACTTATTCATTGCTGCCTAAGACTGGAGATTATATAATTCAGTTTCTATTCTAAAAACCTCCATCAATAGTGTATATTGACTATAAGTCAAGGGAGAAGAATAGAACGTTAGGGATTTCTTAGAACAAACTATTTAATCAAGTCTGATTCTAGTGATGCTATAGCAATAAGGAATCATTTTTGAGAAGCTACTCTTTTACTGGTTCAAAACATTAGCCTCTGGCTATGCTGGGGTACCACCATCTAAATATTTTTTCTTCTTTATTTTCAGTTAAGAGTGACAGTTAACAAGTCAATTCATTTAAAGTACTTTTGTATCACCGCTCAATGAATATAGATTTTCAAGTGATTTATATTGTATATGCCTTGTCAATTCAAATTAATTTTTAATTTAATTGAGAGATAACTCTTATTCAAGATAAATGAAAAATGTCATTGTTATTTTACATTTATGCATAACGTACTAAGTTGAGAATCTTTATATTTATTCATTCTACAACTCTGACAGAATCTCCTTTCTTTTTAGAGTATAATTAAAATAGATTTCCTTGATGCTAAAGATGTTAATCTGGACAATTTTCTTCAACCCATTCCAATTTCATTTTATTTAATGATTGATAGGGCCAGGCAGATTACATCAAGAGTAGGAAATAAATGTTTCTTAAACTAATACGAAAGTTAAAAACAAAATAACAGAAATCAGATTCACATTTACCAAAAGTGTAAGTTGTGCAGGAAATTAAAAAATGATAGAATAAGGAGAGTGAAGAAAAAACAAAAACAAAAACAAAAACAAGCAGCAACTATTTTGAAATAAAAAATGTCTTACTGTGTAATGTCACAGGCTTTGTAAAATTATTATCATAATTTCATTGGGGAATTTTTTTTTGCTTTTGGCAATATCTTATTTTTCTTATACGAAAAAATAGAAACTCTCACAAGACTGTTTCATATATGATTATGTCATAGTTATAGTGGCTATCAGTGTCGTCATTGTCACCTGTTAATCACCATTACGAAGAATACTAATTCCCTCGTGCACTGTAACTATGGCTAAATAGATGGTACATCATCTCTATAACCTGCAAATTTATCAATTTCATGATCGGATCAGTAAAACAAATCAACAATAACAAGCAATGTAAAGGAAAAAAATTGTCTGCAGATCAGATGCAGAGAAAAAAAAGGAAACAAGTAATGCCATTCCTTTTCACTACTATCCAAATAATGAAACATGCACGATTATCTCCAGGAGCTCTCCTTCATCCAAAGGTCAATTACCTTACAAGGCAGTCATTTGCAACCAACTGATCACAACTGATCAGAGCTCGAAACATGTCTAGGTGTATTTCTCAAGTGCACAACTCTCCTTCAGACCTGTCATGATACGAACTCAAGATTATCTTAACGATAAAGGCACTACGGTAGGACTAGCAGCAATTTGGCCAATCCGTCTTCTCTGGCCAAAACTATTCAAAGGTGGACAAAATGGAAATCGCACTCTTCTGTGTGTGTGTATATATATATATATATACATATATATATATATACATACATACATATACATACATATATATATATATATGTATATATACATACACACACACACACACACATACATATATATATATATATATATACTTATATATATATATATATTGAGACAAACAAACACACACATGCCTATATATATATATTCATTCATATATACATATATACTCATACACACATACACTTACACATATATAAACACATATATACATATTTATAACATATATATATGTATGTGTACATATGTATATGTATATATATATATATATATTAAATGTAAGTATATATGCATGTATAACACATATTTCAATATATTTTGTAAGCTTACTTATATATATTTATATATGTTTACATGTGTGTATATGTGGTTATATATATAAAATTACATATCACATGCATACACACATATTACACATATATAAATATATACACACAAATATACACACAAATATATAATTAATTACATAAAAAAAATATTTTCACTTCTTATTTTTCACCTTTTCTTTTTTACGTAATTTTTCTTCAAGGTTAATCAATCACTGATATATTTTCCCTAAAACCTAGGATACTTAGGTTAAGGGGAAAAATTTCCTTCATCAAGTCACACAAGGACACAATGATTTTTCTAAAAGGCCTTACATACAATTAATACATACTGACAAAAAAAACAAAACAAAAAAAAAAACAAAACTTGAACTGCTGTGGCTGTCAATATTTGAAACAAAGTAGCACTACACAGAATTACAATCACCATCTCACAATACTACATTGAAATTATATCAGTTATCACCAATCAATGAATATGTCTCCAACAGAATAGGACAGAGACAATACCGTAAGGATGCTATTATATGATAATTAACATGGGAGAAGAAAAACAATGAAAATCAACTTTGTCTTTAGCAATTGATCCACTGTAATATTTCCTATGATTTCACTTGTATTCATATCAGGATATAAACTAAAATTTGAGATAAGTTGTCGTGTCGCAAAGAGAAGAAAAATCAAACATTTCCAACATGGGCTCATGTGTTTTCTTCCTTACAGAGCCCTATCGGATACATTAGATTTTTCCTTCTTCTTACATCACAATAACATACTTCCCTTCACTCAGTTCTATTTTTTTCTCACTCTTTTAGCTTGATTCTGATTATCTTCATTGAGAAATAGTTAGGGAAAAATATACTAAAATATTGGAAAAAATAAAACAAAACAAAAAAACATATATATATAAATATATAAGTTTTTTTGTTTTATATATATATACATATACATATATATATACATATATATATATATATATATATATATATATATAATTTAATGACCATGTAGCCACAGCAGCACAAGTTATTCAAATATTCAGAAATATATGTATATGTATAAAAAAATGTAATGGTAATAATAGAACAGTCGTTCACAAAAGACCTCTTAAAGCGCTCCCTTTTATGCCGTGCGGTGTTACCACTATAACTGGAGAGGGGGGGCGGTCAGAATCATATATAATAATAAATACAGACCATGACCATTTATACATACATATATACACATATATAAATAAATAAATATATATGTACACACACGCTCACACATACACAGACACACAGGTATAACAGCAATGTTGACTCCTAAAACATTGGTATTTTTCTTTATTTGTTGCTAAAAAATAATGTTAAGATTTTTAACTGTACAGTAGACAATAACTGCCAAAAACAAACTGTCTCCTAAACAAAGAGAGAAATATATGTGTATATATATATATACACACACACACACATATGTATGTGCATGTATGTATATATATATGTATATATATATATATATATATAGTTAGAAGAAAGAAACCTAACAGTTATAAACAGATATATTTACATAATTTTTTTCAATTAGTGTTGTTTTTTTCGTGTTTTTACCTAGAAACAAATATAGGAGGGATGGAAGGAAAAGAAAGAAGTTTAATCATGTTTACTAGTGTGTTTTTTTTTCTTTTTGCATAAGTCAGGAAAAAATATTCTAAATACATTTTACAATCCAAAGACTTAGGGTAGGAAGACAGTTCTCGCATTCAACAGTCACTTTATAAAAAAAAAGGAGATTAAAAAATTTTAAACTGAACAAATTTCTTTGGTTTTATTGTCTTGGTGGGATAGAGATTGAAGGGGGACATCTTTTTATCTCAAAAATTTTGGGTGGTTGGGATAGGTGGGATGTGCAATGGTATGAAATAATTATATATGTTTATCTTTTTACTTAAATTATATGCTATGTAAATTGAAGGGCAAGGTTTAGTTTTATGCGTGTATGTTTGCCTAGGTGGTGATGACTGATGGTGGTAGTAGTGTTGGAGAGAAGAGTATATCAAGGGTGGGTGGATGGGTGGTTTAATAATGAACACTAGCTAAAAAAATAAATAAAAATAACCAGTGACAATATCAGCATACACATCACAAATTCAGACAAACATAAAAGAGTAAAAAATAATAGTAATAATAATAATAATAAATATTATATATTGTGGTGATCAAGTTTTTCTTTCACTCACTAAAACACTACCAGCCAAGAGCTACAACTAGAACTACCAAAATTGTAAAACATTCAACAAATTTTACTCACTAGAAGAGTATCAAGCTATGCTTGAAATATGTTGTCAATCTTGTTGTCTGCAGATGTGGGATGGGGGTGGGTGGGTGGGTTTGTTGGTAGTGATAATGGTGGTGTTTGGAGGTTGGTGGGAAAATTGCAATATACAGCAGAAAAAAAATACACTTTCTGAAATAGTGATGAAATTCACAATTAATAATACCCAGGGAATTTCAAATGTAAAAATATGTGACCATTGTGATTGAAGATTATTCATTCACAAAGACTGGTTCAACAAAGTCTTTTTTTTTTAAACAGGAAAATTCCTCTTTTATTGGTTTGTGTGTTTGTATGTATGCATGTATGTATAGATATATTGTTGTATTTGTTCTGTTAAGAAGTATTGATGAAAATGCATATAAAATGCAGCTCATTGGCCATCAATTGCAGAATGCTGAAAGTTCTTGTTTCAACAAAACATGTCAAAGTTTGCTTTAACAATATTACTGCACTCTTTAAGTTTAAGATTTCTTTCACCATTGCTTCCTTTTATGATTAAATTACTATTTTCATTCATTTTTCTTTTTGTTTTACTTTCATTTTGAAAGCTTTTGGTCACTTTATTGGAATAGGGGTAAACTTTGTTAAAAACATTTTCCTCAAAGTTTGATTTATTAATTTTTCTTTCTTTTCATTTCTTGCATCTTTCTCTTAATTTCTTTTTTCTTTGGAAAATGACAGGATCTGTGATTATAAGACAGAGTTCTTTTGAAATAATAATAATAATGATAATAATAATAATAATAATAATAATAATAATAATAATTTCATTTCCACTCTTATTCATTTATTTATTTGATTACTTTATAACTTGTCTTTTTTTTTTTATATAACTTTTTAAAATATTGTCAGCAGTAATGTATAAACACATTGTCATTTCAAACTAGATTGACAAGACCACAACCAGGCAATATTTCACTGTAAAATAACTCAAGCGCATCACACAGTCATAAGAGATGAAATAAATTCAAAATAATGCATTGAAACAGCACTGTATACTGAGGCAAATGTAGATGATAATAATATTGGTGTATAAATAAAATGTAGCTAAAAGTATCAGCAGATAATATTCTAGCTACTAAAAGATAACAGTTGCTAAGTCCTTGACTTTGAATTCAATTCATTTACAGAGAATTGTAAATGAAGAGTAAAGCAAGGCTAGTTAGCCACATGATAGATCAACATGCTTACTTGGTTTTGTATTTCTTAAATAACACTGAAAGTAACAGTGATAATACAATTTTTCTCCATAACTCAAAACTTGGTGTAATTTTTAAGATGGTTGAAAGAAATATTCATTTTAAGTAAGGGTTATTTATAAAAATAATTTGGAAAAAAGAAAAAATAGTTCTGAATAGTTTGCAATAATTTTTCTTTGCCTCTAAATTCCTCTAACTGAAATACCATACTTAGATGAAACATCACGCATTAAATGCGTAGGAGGAATATATGCACTTTATATATACATGTATATATATATATACTTTGATGTATATTTTTGTATAGGAAATTAAACTTTCTCACTATTGTTACTCTGAGTTTCTTGCAAAAATGAAAGGTCATTCAACCCATTCTTTAATGAGAAATTCAGAATAATAATAGTGAAAAAATATATATTTCGGTAATATCAATATATACATATATATTGCCACAAATATTCAATACTCTTTTACTTTGTTTGAATATTCTACATCATATTCATTCCCTATACACATACATAAAATATGTGTGTGTATGCGTGTGTTTATACATACATGCATTATGTCCAAAACATGTATGTATACATTTACAGGAGATTTATTAACTGGTCCTTTAAAGTCTGTCATTCCTCAGCTGTATTGCATAACCAATTTACTGTAGGTATCTAGGTAAATCAGCACATAAAATTTTCACTCTGTATATATATATGTATATAGATATATATATATATATATATGAATAAAATTCATTTTAATTCCTTCATAATATTTGACAGGTCTACTGGCACAAAATAAAATCTCTTTGGTAGAAACTTAATTCAACAATATCAGAACCTCTAAATGCAATGTGGAAGAAATTAAGGGTGGGGGAAGACTATTGAATTAACTAAGAAAGCTAATGCTGTTAGTGAGCAATTAGTAAAAATACACACCATGTCTTGATAATGGAGAATTCTGAATTTTAAAACAATCCATCTATTAATAAATAACTTAAATATAGAGATTAAAATCTATTATCAAAATTAGACAGCAGCAAGAAGTACCATATTAACTGATTTTGCCATTAAATTAATATTTAAAAACTCAGCAACTGAACAAAAAAATGCATTTATATATATATATATATAGATATATAGATATATATAGATATATATGTATAAAGAAAAAAACATCATAAAAATAAAGCAACCATAAAAAGGCTCTACTAATACATGTAAAATGTCTAGAGGAAATGAAACAAAATATGAAAAGTAGAACAATGGTTCACTAGAGTGATTGTCTTTTAATTACATACCAAACAAACATGAATATATATGCACTTCTCTATAAATTTTAAATAGAAATATTTAAAAAAAAGAAGTAGGTGCAAACCAACCAAAACAAAGAAAATGGAGATAGAGTGGGTGGAGGCATGGAGAAAAGTTTGTAAAAGAAATAGTTTTTTTTAAAAATGCTATCATCTTCTCACCAACTCCTTCATGGACCAATACGTATACATTTTTCAGTGAAATTAACTTATGTATATATAAATAGATGTTGGGGTGGGGACTAAAATAATTCAAGTTAAACATGACATAAAGATGATTTTAAACAAAAATGCAAAATGGAGCTAAAATAACAAAATACAGAAAAGGAAATAAAAAAATATGGAAGAAAACAAAAAAATTCTTTAGAAGGTAAAAATTTTCTAGACATGTTACTTAAATGTTTTTTTGGATTATGATGCACAAAGGTCTATGTACCTATCTATCTATCTATCTATCCTACATATCTTTATATATATTATGAAATATATACACACACGCACACACACATATATATATATACACACCACACACAGATACATACAAATAAATATATGTATGTGTGTGCATATATATATATATAAGTACACACACACATAACTTTACATATACACACACCTTCACACATACATATATATATATATACATGCATATATATACATACACACATACATATATATATATATATATATATATATATATATATATATATATACATACATGCATACATACACACATACATATGGTAAAGAGCACAACAATTTAGAATGAGCTATTTGCAATACTACAGTCAGTCAGAGCACTTGTGGCCGGAAATGTGGAGGTGGTTTTATGAATGTGTGTGTTGTGTGTGTGTATGTGTGTGTGTGTGTGTGCGTGTGCTCATGTACATGTATGTGTGATACAGATGATGGAGAGGGTCCGGCCGACCAAAAGGTAGGATGAAGGAGGCTGGTAGATGGGAATAGATGCTGCTGCCCAAGGGGAGAATTATCAACTATGGACATGGATTATTAGAAACTTCTGATAGATCCTAAAGGCACACTAGACAGCAAATAGTATATTAGAACCATGGTGTCTGACTGCAGCAGCAAACAACTGAAGCAGGTAATGCTGTGCAGGCATCTACAGCTAACAGTGTGAAAAGCACCAAGGAAACAAGTGCACATATATATATAAATGTATAAATATATATACATACATATATATATATATATATATATATATATATATATATATATATATTATATATATATATATATATATACATATATATATATATACAAACACACATGTATATATATTCTCACATAGATACATGTGTATATATATATATATATGTATATATACACACATATATGAATAAATGCACATATATATCTATACGCACATACTCATGCACACACACATATACATATAAGTTCACCCTCACATACATGTTGTATACGTACACATACATATATATATATGTACGTATTTACATGTGTGTGTGTATATATATTTCATTTTGAAATCATTTTTTTAAAACAAATTTTGGGGGAATTTTCGGCAGTGGTGCATAAATTCATGTTAAAGAAGGAAGAAAGAATTGGCAAAATAAATCACATTTTAGAAAAGTAAAATATTAAAAAAATTATCAGAATCACCAAGAGAATTGAGAAATGTGGGCCTTATACTTAGGTATATACGTATGTGTTTACGAAATATATGGTCCCAACATATAGATACATATATTGGGACCAGTTAGTGATTCAACAGCAGGAATCACCAACAGTTTTCCAATAAATATAAACTCCACACCATGTTTGTGTGCTCTTTTCTTTCATTTGCAAACATACACACACACCGACACATATGCATTAAAGACAGACACATTAAGAGATTGCCAGTTACCATTCGTTTTGAGCATTTTATCAAAGTGTAGCACACCTTTTGATTAAAATTTTACTAATAACTGACTGAATAACCATAAGAATATATATAGTAAGTGTATATCTATGTATATGCACCCAGGTACGAATATGAGTTTATATACATGTATGTATCTGAGTGTGTGCGTCTGCATGTATATATGTGTGTGTGTGTATGTATGTGTGTGTATATATGTTTGTATGTGTGTATATATGTTTGTATGTGTGTATATATGTATGTGTGTATACATATATGCATATATATATATATATATATATATATATATATATATATATATATATATGTATTATATATATGTATATATATATATGTATATGCATACACACACATACATGCATGCATAATAGGCTGTTAGCTTTTCCTTTGAAGCTAAGGCTAAATCTTTCAGTACACATAAATATGCATGTAAGTACACGCACACACACACATATTATATATATATATATATATATATATATATATATATATATATATATATACACATATATATATATATATATATGCTGTGTGTGTGTATGTATGGAGGGTAGGTGTAAGCCTATATATTATATGCATAAAACACACTATACATGAAAGTGTAATCTCAAAAAGAAGAGAGAAAAAAAACTAACAAACAAAAAATAATCAGTTGGAACTCATATCCATCAAATTATGGTTGACTGCATTTAATCTACTGGTATCTGACCATTTTGGCAGTAAGTGCATTCAACTAGAACCAGAAGATACGAGCATGATCCCACAAAAGGGTCCAATTGCTTGTTCTTTTTTTTCTTTCGGGTTGGAATGTTTTATATGTAGTGTTTTCCTTTCAAAAACCTGTTCCATAAAATCCGAGCTCAGTAATTATTATTGTTGTTGTTGTGTAACTGTTGTAACTATTTTTTACATTGAGTCATTGCCATGATATGTAATAGATTACAGTTCATTGAACTCACCCAGTACATGACTGGTACTTGCCTTATCAACCATGGTAAGCCCTGGCGGTAATTGAACATTGTATGGAGAGTGACAGAATAAATACTTTAAGATATCTCATCTGGTATTCTAACAATTTTGCCAAAATAATAATAATAATAATAATAATAATAATAATAATAATAATATGCCCTGATGCAGTACCAGGCAGTGGCTCTCATGGCTTCTGATCTTACTGATTGGAAGTGTTATCATGTACATTGTTTTGTCTTGGTATAAAAGATGGGCTACAGCAAATATTCTGCTCAATACCACAGATTTGCTTGTCAGTTGTTTGACCTTAACCAGTTGAGCATGTCCCTTAGTGCTGACGATATGTGCATCTCTGATCACGAGCAGAAGTAGTGGGGGAGCATCATGGCCATGTGTTGAGAGGGATTCTTTGGAGTTTGAATGGTTCACCTCTGGAAACATAGGTGTTTCGTTCAACATCCTAAAGCACCCTTATTCAGGGACCGTTTGAGCAGGATGGGCTACTCAACCTGAAGAAAATTCTAACTGGGCCCCACCTGCAAGGTCATGTGCTGTTTATCTTGATATGAGATCACCATGTCGCGCACATATGGTTGTGATGCATGTGCCTGTGTACCTTTATCAGACGGTAGTCATGATGGGTATATTGGGCTTCGTATATTTTACCCCAGTGTCACTTTGATGGCATGAACTGCTCTCTCACTCAATAATAATAATAATAATAATGATAATATGGAAAGTGTAGTAAAATGTATCCCAGTAGTTATAGGTACATTAGGAACTATCCCTAAAGATTTGAACAGATGGATAGAGGAAACAGGTATAAAACCCAGATTAGTACAGCTCCAGGAAACAGTGTTATTAGGGAGAGCTAGGATATTTAGGAGGGTTCTTGACATCTAGTGTTACTTGTTGTAGCCCGATGTTATGAACTTTTCTTTTCCAACAGTCTAATCTGTTGTGTGTATATGAATAATAATAACAACAATAATAATATGGGTAATTACAGAATTTATGTGAATTTCTATTTAGGTATCTATATAAATAACTATATTCGTATTCGTATACATGGGGATTGTTATCTTTGTCATATGCTCATATATGCATTATCGTGTACAGGACTATATTTATTCAACTTATGAGTTTATACACATGTTCATAGTATGTTAGTATGATAATGTAAATTGCTTTACACTCAGTTTTTATTTTTCTTTCTTAATGTGCAATGGCCTGAAGATTCCTAATATTTTTGGTCATATAACGTGTACAACAACAAATTGTGTTATTACGCAATTTTTTTTCATTCTTTTTTTCTTTATTCAACAATATTATTCGGAAGACAATCTAATATATACTTGTAGACACACACATGTACACATAAAAGAATGCACATAGATTTATGTAACTTTATAACAATTGTGATAATAGCTAAATATGTTGGCATTGACAACAGAAAATTTCCAGATAGATTATATTTTCACAACCCAGTTATATAAAAACATCCATCCATCCATATATGTACGTGTTCGTGTGTGTGTGTGTGCGTGTGTGTATGCGGTCGTGTGTGGTGTGTGTGTTTGTGTATAAAAGAAAGAAAAAAACCATTGTATTTCTCATATGAAATACAATGTAACACTTTTTTATTTAAGTAATAAAACAAAACAATAAGGAAGCCTTGATATCATTAACTGTGCTAAGAAATTACTTCATTCCTCATCTAATTGGAAAATATGTTTAAAATAAATAAATGAATGAAGATATGAATGAATGAATGAATGACTGCTTGATTATTAAAACTTTGAAACCCCAGACCCTGTCAAACAACCATCAATGGATAATCGAAATGAATAATTTGGACATAATTTCAAGTTGTCTCCCTTGAAATTCGATTTGTGTTTTTTTTTTTTTTCAATTTTAAATTTATATATATTTGTTTCTGTGTTTCCTTTTAAATGCCACAGAAATACCATCAAGAATTGTTTAATTTAAAAAACTTTTTCTTCCCACTAAATTTTATAAAAAAATGGTGAGTAAAATGATCGTGGAAAAGCTTATATATATATTTTTTTCTATTTATATATATAATTTTATTTTTAAAACCAGAGACCATAGTTAATTTTAATTAGTTAACTCTCTCACTCTTTTTCCTTCACAGAGGACCGTATGTATATATCTTCTATATTACATTTTTCTATCTTCATCAGAGAACCAAATATCTTGTGAATTATATTTTTCACTTTATTTTCAAGTATTATTCTTTACAATCTTTAGGCTTTGTTTCTTTCTCGTACCTTTTCAGTCTTGTTTGTTCAATATTCGCGAAGGAGGAGGACAGGACATGAATTATATATATATATGAAAAAAAAAAAAGAAAAGAAAAGAGGTGACTAAGCTGTTTGACAGCTGAGCAACTTCTGTCAGACAGCATAGTCTTGGTCATTCTTTGGTCGACATGTTTTCATCTTTTACCAGCAATATAATCAAAGAATACATTTAATCATGCAGTTATAAACATCTAATAAATACTGTAATGAGGTGAAGGGGGAGACAGGTGGTTTGATGCTGGTTTGGGAAGGTGGCGGTGGAGGGGGAAGGGTTAAGTGTAGTGGGCAAACTACATACAAGTGTCAGCTTTTCTTTACATATATAAGTTTTCTTTCTTTCTTTCATGTAATTTCTCCCGCTGCCAAAGACCATCATCCTTAGATCTGCATTCCAGCTTCATGGAACAAGTATTACAAAATACACAAAACACATTTTTCTTTTTAAATTTTTTCTTTTGCCATTAACTACATACAAAATTTGCTGCCAGTTAAAAAGTAATAATAATAATAATAATAATAATAATAATAATAATAATAATAATAAAGGTTTCTTACATAGGCACAAAGCCATAATAATAATAGTAGTAGTAGTGGTAGTAATAATAATAATAATAATAATAATATTAATAATAATAATGAAAATCAGATATGATTAAAATCGGAATGTATGAGTTACAGTTATTTTTTCGTTAATTTCCTTTTAGTCTGAAGAGTGTTGTTTTCTACTTTTTGTTAAGACCTCATCGCCATTCATAAGAAAAATAAAATAAAATAAAGAAAAAGCAAAACTGCCAATAAGAATGTTTAAAATAAACATACAAAGGAGGTGATTTTCTTAAAAAAAAATCACTTTCTTTTTGTTGTTGTTTTTTTTTTACGTATCTAAGTACACCTATGTGTATTTCTGTGTTTCTTTTCTTTTAAATGCTATCAAACTATGTTTATTGCCAGTCAACTAAGTTGTTACTGCTCAAGAAAATTGCAATATAAGTTATTGTATTTCTTTTCTATTTTAATTAGTTTTCTGTTTTCCTTTTTAGTATGGCTAATGTTAAATATTAATCATTGTTAGAATTGTATCATTGCATTATTTACAATTGATATTATTAGTATATTAGTAATTATTATCATGAGAAATTTGCTAGCAAGTGTAACCTTTTTGAAATCATTCTGTAAGTATATATGTATATTTTTGACTACTTTCAGTAGACTCTGGTGAAGAGAGAAAGTGAAAAATAAATCAAGATTAGAGTAAATTTGTAGTACATTCATACATCAGTGCTTTGTTTCTTGCTAAGATTTTACTCAGCCACCGGGGAGAATATTCAGTAAAGTTGAAAATTAATGAACAGATATAGAAATAGATTAAATTATGTTAAATGTTTCTATTTCTTTATACCTTTATTTTTTGGTTTTTACTTTTGTAAAAGGATATAAAGGTGGGCATAGTTTAAAAGATACAAGTATATATATATGTATATATATGTATATATATATATATATGTATGTATGTATGTATGTATGTATGTATATTATATTATATATATATATATATATATATACACACATGCAACTTGAATTCTTTGATGTAGGAAATTAAGATGGTGAGAAAGAGAGAGCTAGAGAGAGAACGGAGAGAGATATATATAATGAATATTGTCAACAGATGAAAGAAATAATTTGTAGATGAAATTTTTTTTCAAAAAGAGAATGAGAATACTCGGAAATTTAAAAAAAAACTTTTGGAAAGAAAATATTTTTCGCTTTCTTATTTTACAGAGAAATATGTATGAAAGTTAGTATATCTTTTTTTAACTAACAAAATTAAGTAATTAAATATTTTGATATAAAAATGGGTTGTTTGAATTAATGGGAAGCCAACCTTTATCTATTGGCCAAAAGGATCAGCAGTTTCTATCCTGTCAGCAGCACAACAGTGTGTCCTTGATAAAAAGCCTTTTCTAGTGATGGTTTAGTCCTCTAACTGTTAATAGGTAGTTACAGGTGATCACTATCAGCATCAGTTACACTATATAAATAGTGCTTCGTTAGCCCACAGTTCTGGACTAAATTTTCAATATGGACACAAAGAAAAAGCACTGAGAAACAAACTCAATGTTCTCCTTCCTATAGCATGAATGTTCCTGCTCCTAATAATCATCCATCCATTGTCAATTAGCTCTTATCGAGAAAAGTTAAGCAACTGACACTAAAATTACAATGAAGATATGAAGAAAAACACAACATAATGTTGTAAAACATTTGCAAAAGTATTATTTGCAGCAAATCTTAAACACTCTTTCATTTTGTTTTCCCTCTTTTGCCTTGGGAAAATTAAGTAAAAAGCATTGCAAAAGGATAACACCTGCTAGAGGGAAAAGGATCTCAACTTGGGAGGCACAAGTTGTTCTTTATCCATTCAGCCATTGTATGTGAAAATAGTTAGTAAACTTGTTTACAACAAAATGATTTCTAGTTCAGTGATGGCATAAATTCATTAAGATCTGATGATTTCGTAGTTTCTTCACAGAAACAATTATCCAATAGTAATATATATTAATGTAAGAGAGTGTATGAAATAAATGACTAGAACACTCTATAAATAGGAAATATGTCAATATTCCTTATGTCATGAAAATTATGTGACGATACATTAACTTCAATACCATGAAGGAAAATCATCCATTAAGAAAAAATATAACTATAATAGAAACGATAAAGAACAAGAATGACCAGCCTGCCTACTTCCCCATTAAGATCCTTTTTAAATCAGCAGTAATTAAAAGACTAATCTTAGAATCCCAAGAAATAAGAAATTTGTTTTAGAGGGCACAAATAAAGCAGATAGTAAACGTTGCTTTGAGCTATTCAGCAGTAAAAAAGACAATCAGCAGTGAAAAAAAAATGAGAGAGGGAAATTTAAAAAGACAGGAGAAAGTGTAATCAATATAGTAAACATCCATCTAAAAACTGATGAAGTTAGTTGTATAAAGGGCCAGGATATTCCCATAAATCCACGTATATATACATATATATATTATTTGCTAAATATTTCAGAAAGCAACTCAACAAAGGTGCATCAGTCAAATAAATTAAATAGTACTTTACTTCAAATAACTCAACAACAGCTCCATCAATTAATTACATAATTTAATCTAGCAAGCAGCAGTATATTAAAAATAACTTTTAAAAGATATTGTTCCAAAGAATATGCAAGCAGTCCACTAATATTCTAGCTATCGTGTACTAAACAAAACAAATGTACACATACAAAGATACACAAATATAAGGTATGATTTACTTTGAATAATAAATAAAAATGAAGAAAAAGAAACATGAGAGAGAAAAACAGTGTATAAAAAAGAAGAAAAAGTACCAACTGATTGCAAAAACAAAAAAGGAATAGAGAAATCAAGAAACTATTTGAAATCTAAATTGAGGGATTTAAAATTTCAATTGTAAAGTGTTATACAGACAGCAGTAGAAAGTACATCATCGCATTTACTGGAAATGCAAGTATACAATTATCAGAACATCAGCAGAAATTAACTTATTGTCTTTCATGAAGAGTTGAAGACATCAGCAGAAATTAACTTATTGTCTTTTATGAAGAGTTAAAAACATTAGTAAAATAAACTGACAGGTAAATAAGATATGTAAGTGACACAGTTAAATAAATGGATGATCAGCAGGAAGAGTATATGATTTTAAATTTAATGTCATGAGTGAGTGAAAGATGCCTCAAAACGATTCCTCAAAGAATCCACAAAGAAAAGAAAAAGAGAAGAGAAAACAAAATAAAAATCTTATTGAATAGAAAAGGTAAAAACAAACAAAAAGAAATAAAAATAATATTATCAGCAGACTTATTTGCCCTTCAAATGAAAGAAATATTAAGTAGGGGAAGCTCAAAATTTTCAAAAACCAGTAAACTTATTGAACTTATTCAGGTTTTTGTAATGTATAGATCTAGTATTGATGCATAAGTGAAAACAGTATTAGTTTGGTTAGCACTAAAGGTAAGTTCCCTTAATCACTCTCACCTTCTCTTTTGTTAAATCTCATTAGCTCTCCGGTGTTTTATTTCATTTTCATTTGTATACAGTGTATTACAATGAATAAATTGGCCATGAATATGTATTTCTTTTTTATTGTAAGTTTTATATCCATATCTTTTGATTAATTTCAACAGAAAAATTGTAATTAAATTTGAGATAGATATATTCCAAATGGACAAAATAAAAATAAACATATATTATGTATAATTCACTGACTAAAATAGATGAAGATTTGGACATTCAGAAACATGAAGCACTGAGACAAATTGTTTTTAGAATGAATAGAAATAAGATAGATTTGTAATTTAGAGAATTTAAACAACTACTAGATGATATTAATATTATATACATATGAATACGTATGTGCATGTGTAGGCATGCATATACACATATTTGTGTATGTGTGTGTATGTATATATATACGTATATATATACATATATATATATATACATATACTTACATACACATACATATATGTATTTGTATTTATATCTATATATACATTTACGTACATATAGACCTTTATATACATATATTCATACACATGCATACAAGTGTGTATATATGTGTATGTATGTGCACATATGCATATACTTGCATATAAACGTACATATATATATATAGATACATGTTAGTCTAATGCTAAACAGTGTTAATCATACTGGTAAGTTTTTTTGTAATTTAAGACCAAAAATATCAACTGAAATAATATAAAATACAATGCAACAATAATTCACAAACAGAAAACACACACATATATATGTGTGTGTGTGTGTGTGTATAAATATATATAATATATATATATATATGTATATATATATATATATATATATATATATATATATATATATATATATATATATATATATATATACACGTACATATCCATATATATATGTCCTACCATTTGTTTCATTCCTTCAAACTTCATAAGAATTTCAGAAATGGAGAAAATTGAATGGTTTTATTATATATATTTACCAAAAATAGCAGTGATCTGAAATAATAGGCAGAATTTACACTTGAATATAATATATATTTTGATTCTATTTGTGATCAACTAATAACAGGTTCACTAATATAACATAAATGAAAATTAAAACAAATCAATAATATCCATATATATATAGTAATAAGAATCTCATAAATTATTTTATGGAGAAACCAACAACAGCTAAACTAAACTAAAAAAAAAACAAAAACAAAAGAAGCTAGTTATCTTAGTACACATAGTAACATAGCGTGCAAATATGCAATATTTAATATCTATAATAAAATTGTAATAAAATGCTGTAAGATTGATGGAAAACATCAATGTTCTATAATTATTTAATCAACATAGTTGAAAACGATTATAAGTATACTAATTAAATAAATATCTACAAATGATATGTTTCATTTTGAGAAAGTTGACAGGAGAAAAAAAAAACAAAAATAATGTTGGATTACTTTATGACTTTTAAAAAGCTATAGAAATAGAAATGTTAAATGCTATGATTTTGGTCTTGAGCAGTAATTCATATTTAACTGGACTTAACAGAGGATCTTTTCCTAATATTAACTTTTACATTTATTTTTCTTAAGCAATTGGATGGAAAATATAAACACAGCTGCTGACAACATTTCGTAAAAAAAAAGAAGCAGCTGGAATCTTTATATAAGTAAAATATACTTCAAAAAATAAAATAGGAAAAGAGAATAAAAAGGGGGGGAAAATGCTTGATGAATTTCTTCTCTTTTTTTCTTTTTCATCAATTGACTGAGAAAATATTGCATGAACAAAAAACAACAAAGCATTATGGGAGAAAATATGAATGAACACAATCAGATTTGGAATGCAAATGACTAGCAATATAGATCAACACTCAAGAATGGCGAGAATGAAAAAGCATGTTGTTGGTGTTTTGTGATTTTCTTCTTATTCAAAGTAAGGTTTTTTTTCTTTTTTCTTTTTTGTCATTCAATATAAAAAAAAAATTAAGCCAGCAAAAAAGTACTTAAACAAAATACTTGTTTCCATTCCCAAAACAGAATGGGGTAAAGTGATGCCAAGTTGGGGGAGTCATTGTTTTTAATTCTTCTTATTCTTCCTTTTTCTTTTTGAATTATTTAATTTTCACTTTATGAAGCCTTTTTTTTAAAAATTTTTCAACTTTCTCATTCTTTATATTTTTACTTAGACTTCTTGCTTTTTCTGCGCATATATAATATATATATATATTTATTATTATTTCCACAATATTTTGCTAGAGCAAACCGGGATTTGGAATGACAAGAAAAAATTTTGATTTGGATGTTATGGCTATGATATTTAAATGAAATTTTCATGATGTGATATGTAAATTTGCACATGTCTTATTGCACTTTTAGACCCTGTGCTAGGCAATCTCAGCTTATGGAGGAGGAAAATTAAGAAAAGGAACCCATAAAACAATGAAAAATGTTATGTCAGAAAGAGTTCTCTCCCTTTTAGACTGATATTGCAATTTACCACTTGCATGTAAATTGATGTGTGTGCGCGTGTGTGTGTGTGTATGTATACATACACACACAGACACACACATACACACACATACATACACTCAGTCTCATTCTAACATGCATCATATATATTTATGTGAAGAAACAAATATACTCACGCATAAATATATATGTGTATGTGTGTGTATGTAACACATAGCAACATATTTACGTATACTTATACATAAGTGTACATGTACACACATGCACATATGTGTGTGTTTGTGTATGTATGCATGTTACATAAAGAGAAACAATTTAAAAAAATAATAAACCAGAAAGGAGAGAGAGGGAAGAGGAGGGAGAGAAACATTCAAAGATATGGGCTTAAAAGACAATAATATTAGCTTTCTTTGGATTTACCAGAGACATTTCTCATAAATAAATAAATAAATTCCCACCCACCCACATTGACATTTTTCCTTTTGGTACATTCAATTGCTTCTTTTTTTTTTTCCTCTGTTCCTTTCTCATTTTATTTTCTCTACTTCCTCATTATATGTTCTGGTAAATTTTAACTACTCTGGAAGTTCTTCTTCTGGGGAGTTGCTTTCAATGACATCCTGGAGAAGTTCGTCCACAGAATCTCCCTCTGCACTTATCCCCTTCTCTTCAAAATCCAAGTTCGGAACCAGAATTGCCAGCATACGGACTACATTGCCACGAAGTGTTTTTAATTTTTCAGCATGCTTACAGTCATCGAGACCATTCACATCAGAACACTGCTGGTTGTGGCCATTAGCATGACCATGTCCAATACGTGAAGACCGTATGCTAAGATCCATGGCTTGGTTGGAGCCGTTATCTAAAGGTTCCATCTTCACAGTTCCCCTTGAAGCCTGGTACTGAAGAGGCCCGTGATGGTGTGCTGGCGGAAATCCAGGACCCGGTGGGCAATGATTCTGCAGGAGATCAGCGCAGTGGGGTGAAGAGTGGCCGTTCAGGATACTATGTTGCTGTGGACTAGATTTTAGTTGGTTTAGAGTATTATCAAGAAACGAAGCCTTAAGAGGCTCAGAAAATTTACTTGATAGGTCAAGGCCAGCTGTTAAACTCGCATTGAGAACAGCTGAAGTTGGTGGTATCTTGAATAGGGGCATATCAGTACCCGGGACTGAAGCAGTCATATAACCTATCCCCCTGTGAGCTCTGTGCCGTTTCTCTTTGATGTAGTAACCCATTCTGCCCTCATGCTTATTAGTAATGTGGCTTTTCAAGCTATGGCTCTGGCTGTACTGTACTCCACAAGCACCACAGATATAGGGACGCTCACCTGTGGAAGAGAAAGAGAGAGAGAAAAAAGAAAAAAATAGATTCGTGTTAGTAGTATAAATCAGATGAAAGAGAAATGAGATGAATAAAACATCTAAAACCTAAGGCAAATTAAAACTCAGGAATTAAAATAATGAATTTGAGATTTCTGTGTAAGTGTGTGTGTGAACAGGCACAATATGAATAGTTAAGTAATGGTCAAGGACCACCAGGTCCTAGGTTTGATCTCACTGACATCTTGGGCAAACATCATTTTCTATATACTTGCAAGTGAAATTGGGCAGATAGAAACTGAAGAGAAGACCATGGAGTGGATTGTGCCTGAAATTTAAAAGGTGAAGTTTTGTCATACACTATTCTGTATCATACTGATTCTGTCTGACACTTACATTAAGACTACATATGTTCGTGGAATCACTCAACCACTTACAAGTTCAATCAGGTAATTCAATTGATCAAACAACTGAATCCTTATTGTTGAACGACAGAGATACAACCAAACACCACCACTTACACACACACACGCATATGATGAGCTACGAGTTTTAACCCTTTAGTATTTAAACCGGCTATATCCGGCCAAAATAGTTAATCTGTTTTATGTTCAGACTGACCAGATCCAGGCCCTCACACCTACCCTACAATGTTATTCTACATTAAGTAATTACACCATCGAGATCTTGAAGATATGAGATAATGCATGATTAATTCAAATCAATGTGAATCAATAGGGATTATGTTTGATTGAATAATCTGAACACTAAAGGGTTAAAGAATGTGAATGAAAATATATGCAAACAAACAAAAATATAGAAAAATAAATATAACTGTTGAAGTATTTGTGCTGTGCGTGTATGTGCTGTGTGTATAAGCTATGGCTACCTAGGGCTGAGGATTATTCAAAATGGAGCTGAAATCATTTTCTCTTGGATTTATAAATTTTTTTCCTTATTGTGCCATTTCAGTCACAGTAAGTTTATGTGTATATATTTATTAAATGTAGTGTGTATATGTGCACATGTGTAGCTATATGTATATCTATATATGTATCATAATGAATTGATTATTTATTATGTTGTATAGTATTTTCTATCATATAACTTTATGTGGAATAATATATTGTTTTTGCTGTCATTATTAATATTACTATTGTTCTGAAATTATATTGCAAAATGAATCAAATATTGAACACAGAGAAAAAAAAAAAGAGAAATAAAATCACATAGATATACTTCTATTACAAATACGTCGTGAATTAAAATTTAATTCATTTGACAAAAGAAAAAATATTAACAACAAATGATAACAGAAACCAAAAAGAGTAATAAGGAAATGAGTTACAGAAACAGAACAAGCATATAAGCAAACATGAAAAGCAAGCTAGACTAAAAGCAACATCTAAATAGACAAAAAGGAGGGTATAGAAAGAATTCAAGCATACAACATATTGTGTAGGATAAGTTATAAGGAATGTAAAGAAAATACATCATAACAGTCAATGAAACGATATAGAGAACTTTGTGTCCCTAGGATAGAATTGAATCTGAGTTGAATTGGTTATACTGAAATTTCATAAAATAATAATAATAATAATAATAATAATAATAATAATAATAATAATAATAATAGTAGTAGATTATGACAGACAGTGTGAAGTTGGAGTAAGGAACAACATTTGTGGTAAATAAGGAATTTGTTAACCAGCAGAATCTGAAAATGAAATAGAAGATAACAGAACAACATTGTACAATGTTTTGACTGTGGTGCAAAGAAAGGATTGACAGAATCATTGCAGTGTTAGACAAAATGCCTTGTGGTAGTTGGTTACACCTTTTTCAAATCTTGATGTGATCAACTTTGCCTTTTGTCCTTCTAAGATTGACAAAATAAATACCAGTCCAGTCCAGTTGTAGGGTTGATTTTAATTGACTAATCTCATCCCCTATTAGCTTTCTAACCATACGTCTATCCTATCTTAGAAATAATCATCACCATTATAAGGGTGGTGGATGGGAAAAATAGCAGAGGATCAGACAAAATACTTTGAAAAATTTTAGCTATATTCTCCCACAGTCTGAACTTCAATCCTGGAAGAGTTGACTTTATCTTTCATTCTTCTAAGCTCAATAAAGTATGTGCCAGTTTAATAATAGTGTTGATTTAATCACCTGTACCTTTCTCCAATATTAGAAATGATTATTATCATCATCTTTCACTGTTAGTAATATGAACCCCTGCTAAAACTACACTTCACTAGCAGTCAAACTTATATAAACTCATATCCACACAAGCATTTAGAATTATACTAGTGATATGTCATTAGGACATTATTATTGATGACATTAACAATTATTAGCTAATCTTGTGTATCAAAAATTCTATGACATTTTTATTCTATATTTTGTCCAATAAATGATGTTCAAAAAATTTCCATCTTCTCTTCTTTTTATTTATTTATTTATTTATTCCATTAAGAATGAATAAAACAAAAATTACTTTAGATTTTCACTTAAAAAAATTTATGGGGAATTTTTCAATTTTGTTTTTTTTTTGAAACTGACTTTGATTTTAAGTAAT
>NC_043001.1:131560733-131578233 GCF_006345805.1 Octopus sinensis | reverse complement strand
TATTCAGATGTTTCTATAATTTTGAAATTGCTTGAATTGAAAGAGAACCAAATAGTTGTAACATCACCACCAGCACCAATTTTGCAACAACCACCAACCAATACCACTACCAGTATGATGACCAAAATCAACAGTAGCAGCACCACCAATAAACTAGTTTCTTTCTTTTAGAACTTCCAACCCTCACCAACTACCTAAATTTTAGAAGAGTTTGAAAAAGTGGGATGGAGTGGGGAGAATGCATAAAAATCTTTAAAGTCCTTTTTTTTCTTTTCAAAATCTTAAATCATTTTTTTCATTTTCATTTTTTTTTAATGTTATCTTTGTCTTAGCCCTTTAGCAATACAACAGTTACTGCTTTATTCTTGAAATTTGTAGGGTTCTGTTGATTTTATTTCTTAATTTTATTTAATTCTTTTTAAACAAGAAACTCCCTCCTCCAACTCCTCCTCGTCCACCACCAGTATTTTTTAAAAAATATTAATAATAAAATGAACTGAGTTCTTCCATCCCCCAATTTTTACTCAATGCTGCCTATCACCACCTCCACCACGGCGTCGTGGACCCAGCCGCCGACTACGTGAACAGTTGGTCAATCTTTCATGTAAGAAACCATTAAGTGATACGTCAGCTTTAATGATAACAAAAAGCAAACTCCATGCCGCATCAAAAGCAGTAGTTTTTTTTTTTAAATATACTTTTACATTATTTTATTCTTTATGTGTGTGAGTGCATGTGTATGCGTGTATGTGTGTGTGTGTCTGTATGTATGTGTATGTGCATGTGAGTATGAGTGTGTATGCCTGTGTATTTATGTGACTTTTGTTCATGTTTTATATGTATATATGTATCCGTGTGGTGGGGGGTAGGGGAATTTAACCATTATCACAAACAACCATCATAGCACCATTGTTATTCTGTCTGTCAGTCAGTCAACCGGCCCTTAATAAACCCACCTACTGTCAATACCACCACCACCACTGCCTGGAACCATATCATATCAGATCATATGGTGTCATCACCACTACTGCAACTACCACTAAAACCACCACTGAATATCTGCCATCACAATTTAAGTCATCACCATCACCATCATCATTATCATTATTATCACTTTCTGCTTCTTCATCATCATTGCCCTCATTGGAACTGACTCCACCACCACCACCACCACCACACCAATGTCATCACCATCATTTCCATTATTGTCAATTACCTATGAACACTAGCACTGCCGTCACCCATACCTCAACACCCACTTCACCCCACCCAACCACCATCACCACCACCGCCTTATTGCCAAACCAGTACACACCACAATTTTCCCCCCCGTCCTCTGCTTTTTGCTTTGCCACTGACATCACCACCACCACAACCACCACCACCACCACCACCGCCGCCTTCGATGCCACTGTCATCATATTCAACATCCTTCACCAATGTTCCTCACCACTACCACCAACACCAATGCTCTCTTCACCACTGCTATCATCACCACCACCTCCACCACCACCACCACCACCACCACCATCCTTTTTCATTTATTTGACAACCTGCTTCACCTGTCCCCTTGTTGTTGTTGTTGTAGTAATTAACAGCACGAATTTTATCATTATTATTAATAATATCATTACTATTATCATTATTATCATTATCATTATCATCATAACCATTATATTAATAATATTTTCATTAACATCCATGCTGACCAAGGGAGTACCTTTTGTTCAAACATTAAAGCTGACAGAACAATAAAAATGTTCTTACATGAAAGACGAGCCAGATTCTTGGTCAGGAGAGAAGCTTGCAATTTTCCTGAAAGTGGAAGAAAATGCAACAATCAGTATTGGTAAAATATCTCAAATCTTCAGTTCACCATTCACAGTGTGTAGAAGAAATAGTAAAGAGTTAAAATATTCTTGATTATTAGAACTAACCATCAAGAAGCAGAAGATGAAGATGTAGATTAGAAAAGAAAATAGTGAAGTTATGCAGTGAACCATCAATAATCCATTGGACTCCAAATATCCAATAATATTCTTGATTATTAGAACTAACCATCAAGAAGCAGAAGATGAAGATGAAGATGTAGATTAGAAAAGAAAATAGTGAAGTTATGCAGTGAACCATCAATATAATCCATTGGACTCCCAAATATCCAATGGTTGAAGCTGTCGTTCACAACTGCATGCTTATTTTAATAAAAACAAAAAAAAAACTATATAAACATATTGCAAAATTAAGAAATAGTAGTGGGAATGGGGGCTGTTGATATATTTGGAGGCCCAGAGCAACCCTGTAAACAAAAATAAAGACTAATGTTTAATTTCAGTATTTAATTTTTGACAAAAATATACATGGCAGAAACTTACAAAATGCATACACTAACATTACACACACACATATATACACACACACATATATATCACAAATGTATACATATTAATGTAAAACTCCAACTTTCAGAGACTATATCCACAAAATAGAAACATTCCTTTTGTGTGATTTTGGTCTTCATATTTATTACAAAAGATAAAATAAAATTGTATGATAGTTATGTTTAAGTTAAGGGTCATTCATTAGAAGTATAAGAGAACTGAATTAAAATTGCAGTGTGTATTCTGGCCATTTGGATTTCACCACTTGAAGTATGCAATATATTATATGTTAACTGGTAAGTGACATTTTTAGATGTGACAATAGTTTTGGGGGGATATCATTATATATATAATTTCATTTCTTGTAATTTTGTAAACAAGTATTAAATTTTTTTTTATCAAAGATTGTAATATAAAAAATTTAAAGAAAGAAGATTTGTATTTTCTAATTTCCCAACAACACTAAGTCAGTGAAATTGCCTATACGCAGTATCTTTACATGCTAGAAATAGTAGCCAAATTCACTCTAATCAAACTCATCTCTTTTCAACACGAAGAACATATTGGATATTTTAGAGGATAGAAAATAGGCTAGGGAGCATTGTAAGTATGTCTTTCATTACAGATCTGTTCAGTCAGTGTTGGCCTAGAGTTAAACAATATCAAAACAATATCTGACTGTGTGTGTATCCTAAAAATAAAGTTTTAGTATAATAATTTCAGAGCTAAAAAAAATATCAAAATATATCAATATAATTTTTCATCACTCTTAACATATTTGGTTATTGTTTGTTTGATTTATTGGCATATGGAAGTGAAAAGCCATGTTATAACAAAACTAGTAGTTGTAATATGAAGATAGAATATTTGATTATTGATAAAAATGCGCACACACATAATGTATATATAAACATATATACATATGAATATACTGGCTGTGTGGTCAAGAAGTTTGCTTCCCATCTACATCACCTTGGGTTCGATCCCATTGCATGGCAAATGTATTTTACTGTAGCTAATCAAGTCTTGTGAGTGGAGTTTGTAGACAGAAACTAAGAGAAACCCACTGTATATCTTATATATTATACACACACACATACACACATAGTCATTCTCATCTGCCTTTTACAGTTAAAGTACCAGTTGATACTTCAGGTTTAGATGCTCAAGATATGTGACATATCTCAGTATCTTAAGCCAGATCTATAGGTGTTGCTGCACTAAGACTCAGAAGGCCCATAGGCTCATTAAACAATTTATTTATGTCATCAATGAAGGTGATGGAGGTAACTTCTGTTATGCAGCACCAGGACTTGGAAGCATGTGTGTAATATTGTGTCAGATATATATGAAAGTAAAATGTAATATATGTTTTAATCTCTAGTTTGTGTAACTTTATCTTTCTATTTTGATATGTAGCTATATTTTAATGAATAAGAATATAATTTATTCCTTTCATAATACAACAGGACATATAGTAGTGAATGTATATCATGTATATATATATATGTATGTATGTATGTATGTATGTATGTATGTATGTATGTATGTATGTATGTATGTATGTATGTATGTATGTATCATTATGATCTATTCATTAACAACTGTTGTGGATTTGATACAATTCCTGTAAAGTGACTGTTATAAGAATCAACTTGAAGGCTTGACACAGCTTCACATTAGAAATAGGATGGAGAACTGGTATTTCCAGTGTTAACCAGTTACACTCAGAAATAATACATAGCTGATAAAATTTCATATTGCTTATAATAATTGCTATGGTAACTATATATGTAGGAGAGAAAAATTAAAAACAAAAGGAAAAATATACATATGTGAATGTGTGTATGCTTGTATACATGTATGAATGAATACATATACACACACGCACACTCATGTTATATATATATATATATATATATATATATATATATATATATATATATATATATATATATATATATACACATATATATACATGCATGTACATGTACGTATGTAATTGTATAATGTATATTTATATGCTGTCCTTTTGTTTCTGCATATGAAAGACCTTATTTGTATCTGCTACAAATCCCTGTTAGTAAATTGAAAATGATACATAAGATAATTAAGACCTGAATCAGGGCATAATTATATTACATTTGATTTACCAAAGTATCTAATCAACAGCAGAAAAATGACTGTTATTTCAGAACACTGTGCTGCCACAATTTAAGAAGGACAGGCGGACAGATGTCCAGTCAGACAGGCAGTTAGGTATATAGCTAGATAGATGAACAGTTAGCCAAACAGACAGATCGTTTAATAATGGACTATTTATTGTGCCATAAATATTATCAAGGTATTAATACTAGGAAACAGGTCTCCATCCTGTTTCTGCAAAGTTTATCATAATGATCCAAACTGAAAGACATCAGTAGATATAATCATAGAGCCAAAATGAAATCAGTGTTAGAAGTAATCCTTGATATAGAAGTAGTGTGCGTGTGTGAAGAAAGCTGGCAATGTCGAACAGATATCTACTTTGATATATATTGAGTAATGAGCTAGGTGCAACTACAATTATGCATGTATTGGAAAGAAAGAAAGAAGAAAAGAGTGAGAGTGAGAGTAGGAATATGTGCATTTATGTTTGTATATGTGTGTGTGTGTGTGTGTGTGTATAAACATACAAACATGAATGTATACATAAAAGTATAGCCATATAAATGCATGTATATAGATATAACCATATATATATATATATATATAAAAACTTACTTGGAGAAAAGAAACGAAACAACGCGAGGGCACTCAGTCAAAAATAATTTAATAAATAAAATATATGCATACATACATATATGTACGTACCTACATCTATATGTATATATACATGCATATATATATATATATATGAGTACAGGACACCACATACATACATACATATATGCATACATACATGCATACATAACATACATACATACATACATACATACATACATACAAATATGTGTATGTGTGCATGAGTGTCTGCATGTACATTGCGTGCATGTGTATGACTACACAAGTACAGATCCAATAATAATAACCATATGAAAATCCACCTCTAATCAACAATGAACAAACAGAATGAAAAGGAATCATGACTTGATAATGGTGGAACATATCTGTTAGAGGTTTAAACTAAAAGATTTGTGAGGAAGCATTTACGTGAGATCTAAGAACTTTGGACTTAGCAAATGAGATCTTAATGATCAAAATGGCATTGAGAGATTATGTATCTCAGACCAATTGAAAGCTTTGCTAGCATAGAAAAGATGTTAAAATGATGATGACAATGATGGTGATTATTATGATGATGACTTCAAATGATCATTTTAACATTGAATGAATATATTGCCTTCTTGGGTGAGAGGTGTGACTTCTTGAAGCTTAAAATCCAAAATGAGAAATGAATTACATACATATGAAGTTAAATCTATTCGTCAATAGATAATGAAATACTTAGAGATACATATGGCCTAGGGGTACTGATACTTCCATATTTGCTTGTGCTTGGAGCCTGACACACAAGATGAGGGTACAGTATTTTAAAATTTCTTTATAAAATTTCAAGTGAAATGTTTACTATATTAGTTAGTTAGTTAGTTAGTTAGTTAGTTAATTTGGCTCAAAAGCAAATAGCAAGGCCATGTAGAAGGACATGGAGTTAAGTACAGGGTGGTGTTCATGTAAAGAGTTCAGGCCACTTGAGGTCAAGGGAGGCTTTGAACAAAGCGGTCGTCGGCATCTTCACCATCTCGTCTGGCAGCATATTATTATTACTATACCTTATCAACATACACAGTATTTATAAAACATAAAATGGGATTTGGGTTTTTAAGATGTTACAACTGACTTCTACACAATCACTACTTACTGTATTCTACTGCATCTAACATCCCTTTTCTCCAAACAAATAATAATAATAATAATAATAATAATAATAATTGTGTACAGTGCTCAGGTGCACTACAACTCATCTAAATGTACTCTAACATAAAAGTCTTTTGATATTATTAATTTGTGATTCAATTAATGATGACAAGATGACAAATACCATCACTAGCCTGCCAATTGTAGTGATGATCATCAACTAAACACACAGTTTAATGTCAATTAAACAATGTTTTTTTTAATATTTTATTAAAAATAATATTGTATGTCCAGATTGTTTCAGTCCAAACTTTGATGCTTGAGTCATTAAAGAGCTCTCCTTTTCAAATATTTCTTACATTAAACGGAGTCTGGATAGATTCCTTCAAAGAATACCAGATAAGCCACCCATAATTGGATACAACTCACCCAACAAGAACTCACTACTTGAACAAAACTTGACTTAAACAGGATTCGAATAATCCTATCAGGTGGTGCTATTAAGTTAGACATGGCCTGGACCAATCTTTGGTCGAAAAACATATCTAAGTTTATCTAAGTTTATATTTTCCCATGCTTACATGGATAAGGCGGAATTCCTCGAGGCTGTTTTTTCTATGGCCAGCTGTCCTTCTTGTCGCTAGCCCTCACGTGTTTCCAAGTAAGGTAAAATTTCCTTTGCTCAGACAGATTTTTACAGGAGACTGGAAATGAATCACACCACTTGCATCACAGCAACTATTAGGCAATGTTAAGACAAGCAGGCACATGATCATGCATAAGTATACATATGTGTGCATGCATGTGTGTGTGTGCGCACCTGCATATATATATATATATATATATATATATATACATATAAAATATTATTCGAGACAAAACCACTATTTTGCAAAGCAAACAAGGAAAGACTTAATCAATACATAAAATTTTAATAAATATTAAAATTTTATGTATTGATTAAGTCTTTCCTTGTTTGCTTTGCAAAATAGTGGTTTTGTCTCGAATAATATTTTATAATATTTTACTATAAAATCGATTTAATCCTAAATCTGATTTTTTCCCTGTAAATTTGGATTTATTCCCTAATATTTATTATTATTATATATATACATATATATAAAGAGAGAGAGAGAGAGAGATAAAAATGCCTTAGAAGTTCATATATAAATATTTATTTATTGATTTATTCTTAAGCTTTAAGAAAAAAGATTGACAGGGACTTCGAAGTTTAATAGATGCATACTCTACAGATCTACCCCAGGACTTATTCTTTGTGAGCCTAGTACTTATCCTATAGGTCCCTTTTGATGAACCACAAAGTTATGGGGATATAAACACACCAACTTCGGTTGTCAAGCAATGATAGGGGGACAAACACAGACACAAACATATACACACACATGCATACATACATACATATATATATATATATAATATATATATATATATACATATACACACACACACACACATATATATATATGTATACATATATACATATAAATATATATGATGGGCTTCTTTCAGTTTCCATCTACTAAATCCACAGACAAGGCTTTGGCCGGCCTGAGGTTATATTAGAAGACACTGGCCTAAGGTGCCATGCGATGGGACTGTACCCGGAACTATGTGGTTGGTAAGCAAGCTACTTACTACACAGCCATGCCTGCACCTATTTATAATATATATATATATACACACACACACACATGCAATCATATACTCATATATATATACATATATATACGTGTCTGTGTGTATATATATATGTGTGTATATATAATATATAATCTGAATGATATGATCTGAATGATATGATATATATATGTAAAAAATGTAATATATAAATAAACATCTATAAATATGAACCATCCGATCTTCTGATTACCTCATTTCTTCTAATATATAATACCTGTACATCATCTCCAAACCTTCCAATACATATAAATATATATATATATATATATATATATTATATATATATACACATACATATACATATATATATATATATATATATATATATACACATACATATACAATCACATATTAAGATATATGTGTGTGTGTTCATACACACACACTCACACATACATATGAGTGTATGTGGGTGTGTAAACATGAAAGCAAGTCTAGAGTTTTGTAAATAAAACTTTCTGCAGCAGACTACTTATTGAAAGATCTACATAAATTCTGTTGCTCCTGCTACTGTCACAGGCAAAGCTAGCTAACTGACTGATTGAGTGAATGTATGGAAGCAAAATTCAATGATTGGAACAAGAGGAATGCTGTAAATCTAATGGGTGGAGAGGGAAGTTAAGAAAGCAGCCAATCATTTATTTGAATTCTTTTAAAAAGAGAAAACTCATATAATAGAATTAGAAGACCTAAGAGAATGCTAAGCTAACATTTAGGTGTCAAAAGAACCAAATTATTGAATTTGCCTTTCACTTGATATTTGTATTATATAATAATAATGATGATGATGATGAGGAGGAGGAGGAGGGGGGAAGAAGAGGAAGAAGAAGAAGAAGAAGAAGAAGAAGAAGAAGAAGAAGAAGAAGAAGAAGAAGAAGAAGAGAATGTAAAGTAGCAACATCAATCTAGCAATAGGTTGCAATTAATTTGTTATACTTGGAAAATTATAATTGTCAATTTATTTTATTGATTTCAGGAATGAATAATTATATCAATCTTTTAAAGTTGAGGGATATAAATCTAACTTCATTATTTTTCTGTCTTCCTGTTTGCGACTTTCCAATTCTAAGATCAGAATTATTATTATTATTATTGTATTAAAATCTATATTTTTTTCTCTATTCTAACACAGTTTAAACACGTTTGCATAAGTCAAGTTTATAGTAGCGCCACTGCTTATAACTACAAGTTGATTATTCCAAAACCTTGCTGCAACTATTTTTGCTATTATCATTTAGACCACTTAATAGTTAAAGATCTTAACCTTGGCCTAACAAAGTATTGCTTACAAATGCAAACTGTGAATCTACATATTACTGCAGACATCTATAGCAGTGTAAGAAAACTGTGACACCATGGTGTTTCAATCTTATTGCATAACTTCATAGTCAAAGCTGCTCTGTACAAACTCTTGCATATAAAAATCAGCAAGTAAATTATTTGTTGATGTGTGATGATTTCTTCCAAACAAATAATGGTTCACAGGGTGCACACAGAACAGTAAGAATTAAAACAATGATATATCTGTTCACTTTTGTTATGTTCTGACAGGTTTAAATGTGAATATATGATAGTTGTTGCTTTATTTGAGAACACCTCCCTTTGACAATGTGTTCATAATACATGAAATTCACCAGTGTGGGTACTTTGACTGAGGAGTTTGAAACACTAAGGTTGAAACACCAGGTGTCTCAAAGTCCCTTGAATCACATGTTAACAATATACATTGTCTAAAGTGAAGAGGTGTTTCCAATAACAAAAAAAAAAAAGACAACAGTGATCAGATATTCACATTTGAATCTGCCAAAACACATTACAGATGAATAGATACCTTATTGTTTGGATTCTCACTGTTCTGTGTGCACCCCATGAATATTTCATACATACACATATACTTTATATATGTATATATATATATATATATATATATATATTATATATATATATATATAATTCGCACTTATATATGCATGTCTGTGTATACATACATTCATCTATATATCTATCTATCTGTCTATCGATATACCAATATACATATATATATATATATATATATATATATAATATATATATATATATATATATATATATATATATAATTCGCACTTATATATGCATGTCTGTGTATACATACATTCATCTATATATCTATCTATCTGTCTATCGATATACCAATATACATACATATATATATGTGTGTGTGTGTGTGTGTGTGTGTGTGTGTGTGTGTGTGTGTGTATATCATAATGAGAAAGCCTGTAACTGATACTATTCACTCTACAGTTGCATAGAATAAATAGATATTCTTTATCCTCCCACCAAATTATCTGGATAAAAAGCTTTACTGCACTAACTTCACAGATATATTTTTCATTCACAATTAGCAACTAATAGCTAGAATACCATTAAGAAAAAAAACTTTTCATAATAATCAGGCTTTTGTGTCATGTTTCTTATAATACATTTTTTTAAAATCTCTAATCTAATCTGTTATACTTCAGATTTGTAGATAAACCCTTTTTTATGCATTCTTTTGAGCCTGGTAATTATGGATAAAAAGGTTAGAGGATTAACTTATCTATTACATTTCATGTCACATCTGTTATAAATAAGTTGTTATATGAACTTTGTTTTCTGAGGGTGGGGATGGAGAGCATAATTTACTCTTTACTTTTCGTTTACTACTGTTATATCAATTTTTCAAATTTGAAAAAAAAAATTGTGATAAAAGTAATTTCATTTATGATAACTTTAATGAATTTTATACTTGAAATAAATCTGGACAGAAATGGAAGAAGCAATTTAAATCTATGGATTACGATCTTGGTAATGTAGAAGGATATTTTCTTACGAAGTGAACTCATCCTTTAATTCTGAAATCAGAGACTTTTAATATGAAAGGAGATTTGTGGTAGTTTGCATCAGTGAAAATCGGTTCATAAAATGTAAATAAGTTAGTGTGGTGAGCAGAGAAAAGAATTTCTCTTTTGATAGTACCCAATGCGTGGCACCTTGGGCAAGTGTCTTCTATTATAGCCTCAGGCCAACCAAAACCTTGTGAGTGGATTTGGTAGACAGAAACTGAAAGAAGTCTGCCATATATATATAAATGTTTGTGTGTCTGAGTTTGTCCCCCAACCATCGCTTGAAAACCAATGTTTGTGTGATTTACATCCTTGTAACTTAGCAGTTTGGCATAAGAGACCACTAGAATAAGTACTAGGCTTACAAGAATAAGTCATGGGGTCGATCTGCTCAACTAAAGGTGGTGCTCCAGCATGGCTGCAGTCAAATGACTGAAACAATGAAAAGAATAAATGAACATTTGTTATCTATGTAGTTAGCTCCATGAGTTACCACTTATTAACTTCAACATCTATTGCTGGTGACATGTTTATTCAATGTATGGGCCACACAACCAAAACCTTAATGGAGGCATTTTTATTCTTATGATCTGTGAGGACTTATTTCTGCCTTTGTTATTCTTTATTATAATAGTTGTTTTGATATGATGAACCTGCTTGAAACTTAGTCCCATCATACATAATACCTCATTTTAAGCTATTTATATTTACATTAAAACCCTTCTTTCATAATTTTATGAAAGAACCTTTCCATAAGGTGCATTTTAATAAGGAAAAAAGATAATCATTTTAATCGATCCCTATGAATTCTTAAGTATTTTCAAACTAATGGAAACATAGTGATTTATTTTTTAAGATGGAAGATTAGAAGTATTCATAAATACTTTAAAGAGTAAAATAAAAATTACTTATTAGATGTTTATGATTTTCATTATATGTCACATACTAATTAATGGGTTTTTAAAGATCATTATTAATATTGTGGGTTAGCAGAATCAGTTTAGCATTGAACAATATGCTTTGCACTATTTTGTTAAGGCCAACTTTGCATTTCATCTTGGGGGGTCGATTAAATAAAATACAAGTACTAGAGCCAATGTGGTTGACTAACTCTCTACCCACAAACATGCTGTGTCTATGTTAGAAATTATCCTCATCATCATCATTGTTGTTATTACATAGCTAACCTCAATCATATAGGTCAAGATGTACCATGCCTCCTGCTAGTTGAAGACCATATTGCTCATTCTAACATAACAATAACAGCAGCAATTAGCAATCCCTTCTTTATTGACTACAAGGACCCATATACATAATACATATCAAATTGTAACTGATAGAGTTTATGGTGAATTTGCTCCTTTTATCACCAATATTTTCCTGTTTATCTTTTTCTTTTTAAACCCATTTTTGTGCTTTCAAAATTTTCAAATCTTGGGCAGGGTAATTGCTTCTACCACCTTTGTGATTAGTACCTACTCCTGTTACCCTATAGATGGCCACATTGAATCACAAATAAATTAAGTAAAATTGATATTTGCAAAAATATTTTTTATTTTGTATTCCTGGAAGAAAATATCATCTAAGGGAAAATGCATGCATCCAGAATAAACAATCATGACAATAATAATAATTATTTCAAATTTTGGCACAAGGCCAACAATTTTGTGGAGTGGGAGAGTAAGTCAATTATACTGGCCCCAGAGTTCAAGTGAAACTTATCAATTCCAGAAGCAAAGTTGACCTCAGCAGAATTAGAACTCAAAATGTAAAGACAGATAAAATACTGCAAAGCATTTTGCCTTGCATGCTTACAATTTTGCCAACTCACTGCTTTAACAATAATAATGATAATAATAATAATGGTTTGTGATTTAGACACAAGTTCAGTAATATAGAAGGGATTGTGGTAATTGGATACCATCTATCCAAGTATTTGACCATACTAGGCCTTATACTTAGAATGTAAAAAACAAGGACAAATGCTGACTCTTGTGATTCTATGAGCAAAACTCCCACTCCTCATATTATTTTATAGAAATGTAATGATACTAACAACTGTCTGGTTCCTACATATATTTTATCACCTTTTAGATTTTAGATACAGATGAAACCAAAACTTTTGTAATAGTATCTATGCAATTTAGAAAGGAATGAACTAAAGAAGGAAACACAATGACTATAAGTGGACTTTTAACAAAATTTTAAGTTTTAACAAAATTACTTTTAAAATAGAAAGTAATTACTTCCAACCACTTTTCATTTTATTCTAAGATGTTAATTCATAGGTAAATCATGGCTTATAAAATTTTTGAAGAAAATAAATTCCTTGCAAGCAATCTTAGAAACGAAATTTTCCTTACCGTAATTTACAATGAACATTTTGTATTTAAGAAATCTTAGCAATTTAATATTAACATTTGTTTTGTTCATACTGACAAATTTTGGGTGAGTCTGCAGCACCATATTGCCATATTGTTCAATCTTGTGTCATCTTGTCTGTGAAGCCCATCAAATTATTACATGCAAATTTTCATGACTCAAAATCATAAATTATTAGGAATGTATTATAAAGTCTCTTTAATCTGACACCCATGGGACAGACAAATGTTGAAAGGCATATCATTCAGGATTTAAAAAAAAATACCCAACCCACTTACTACAAATATCTAACAAGCTTAACTATGGATATTCATGCATACAAGTCACAAGTCTTTAAAATGACAACTATTTTGGCAACAGTGTACAAAACAATTATAATTAGTTGCACCTAAAATTCAGACTGTCTCAGTTGAGAATATGCCCCAATAGATTCTTTTCTAAACTAAACATGCCAAGAAATTAGAATCTTCAAATAACAAATTTAAGTGATCCAGTTGCACTGAAACTATTTTTAAAACCTAACAGGCTAAATTCTCGCTCATTATCCTGATCTATACAGAAAAACCACAAAGAATTTAATAGGAGGTTAATACTACTTAAAATATTACTCCTAACAATAGAAGATAAATCAACATTTCTATTTGAAAAATAAGAATATATAATCCATGTAAATAAGGCAAATAATACTACAATGCTTTATTCCTGTTAATGCAACATGTACCATAAATCTCTTGAGTCTCAATTAAGATACAAAATTATAATCCTGTTCTAATATATAATTCTTATTCGAAGATAACCAAGGTTAAGATGATGTAAAGCTATTATGAATGTAATTAATAATGGTGTTTTAACATGTTCAAAATTCTGGGAGTGTTAAAGAAAGAAACTATCTTTACACTAGCTAAGTATTTACAGGTAATTTACTCTTCAATTCTATAATGATTATTGATAAAAAAAAATAATAAATGAAATAAATTAAAAAAAGAAAAACACATCAGAAGATTAATACATCAGTAGGGTCTCTATAAAAGAAAGTAAAAGGCTATTCTCTGAGAAATAATAGTATCTACTGCATAAAGTAATGCTTTCTCTAATTAGAAAGAATTCCTAAAAGGACTGACATTATTATCTGTTTTGCTCTGGATGATTTAATCAATTCTTTGAGCTGTTGGAAAGCGGCCAAGCCATGTAAGTCGTCTTTTTATTTTCTATGTGTTTTTATTAATTCTTATTTCTACTTTTTAAAAATTTTGCAACTTTGTTTTTGTTCTTGCTTGATTATTTTTCCCCTTTCACATGTAATTCTGATTATAGATAGTTGTGAGTCATTTGTGGTACAGATTCTTTGAAGGTACCATTAATTAATACCATATCATACAATACGAGGTTTTATATGAATAAATAATAATAATAATATAATAATAATAATAATAATAATAATAATAATAATAATAATATAATAATAATAATAATAATAATAATAATAATAATGATGATAATAATAATAATAATAATAATAATTTCTTGCACTGGCACAAGGCCACCAAATTGGTGGAAGCATATAGTTGATTAAATTGAATCCAGCATTTGAATGGTGTTTATTTAATTGAACCTGTAAGGAGGAGGGGCGAGATTGACCTCAGAATTTGAACTTAGAATACAATTTGTTTGTATTAGTACTAGCTCACTTCAAACTTGTAATAAAGTGTATTGCTGATTTCATTGATATCAGTATATGACTGGCACTTATTTTATTGATCTTGGAAGAATGAAATATGCAATCAATTTCAGTAATATTTGAGCCTATATCATAAAAGTATAAATTAAATACTCATGAGCATTTCTGTCATTTAAAAAAAAATTCTATGTAAAGAAAATATTTCTATTGAAAAGTGTCAAACATTTTGACCAATTGAATTACAGGACTACAATGTTTCTCCATTTAACTTTTGGGGAGAGAGTTCAAATATAAATACAAGTTAGACATTGGGATCAATTCTGAACAGTATATATATAAAGGGGAGGTGCAATGGCCCAGTGGTTAGGGCAGCGGACTCGCGGTCGTAGGATCATGGTTTTGATTCCCAGACCGGGCGTTGTGAGTGTTTATTGAGCGAAAACACCTAAAGCTCCACGAGGCTCCGGCAGGGGGGGATGGCGATCCCTGCTGTACTCTTTCGCCACAACTTTCTCTCACTCTTTCTTCTGTTGGCCTGCTCGCTTAGCCAGCGGGGTGGCGTCATTCAAAGGCTAAAACAATGTGAAGCGCATTGTGACCAGCGATGTGTTGCAACATCTGATAGCCTGGTTGGTCACAGTGATCACGGTGATATATAAAGAATAAAACCCTTTTAAGAGCAGAACAATTTGCCGGCAACCAGCCATGAGAATTTATCTTTCTACTTGTTCTACAATACATTTTAATGCTTCAAAAACAAACTTATGTTTGTTTACATATGACGTAATCAATTGATTAAGTTGCATTCTCTTCATACCTAAACAAGGCAAATGACTACCATTGCAATCATCATTATCACCATTATTATTATTATTTTTATTTAAGATGTTGCACTGTATGCAATATTGTGATGTTGTTGACTGAAGATATTCTGTCTACTGGGGGTCTGTACTGTCTGTCAAGTTACAAGGACCTTTGACTGACAGTACTTTACACAATATGTGTGCAGTTCCAAGTAATGCCAGTTTTTGCAATACACCTAGACTGTAGGGTATTTCTAACATTTCCAGATATTTTTTCAGGTTGGGTGGTATTGAACCCACTGCTCCAATGACAACAAGGACAACCTTTATGCTTGACTCTTGTAGCTTCCATGTCTTGGCAATCTCAATTTTCAGGCCTCCATATTTATCAATTTTTTCTCTTTCTTTCATGATAATTATTATTATTATTATTAAAATTAATTATTATTATTTTTATTATTATATTATTATTATTATTATTATTATTATTATTATTATTATATTTTAAAAGGATTGCCATATCTCCTCACAAAGGTAAACAGACAATTGTCTATTATTATTATCATCATCATCATTATTATTATTATTATTATCTATGATTATTCCTATTATCATTATTGTTGTTATTCTTCTTTCTGGTGTATCTGAACAATAAACATTGCTTTCAAATAAAAAGCTCATTACAAGGGAGCAGTAATATCAGCAAAAGATGATGCTTATTGTTTATATATTATTTAGTGTGTTCCAGGTCATATTAACCAGCAAAGCTGGATCTTGTGTCATTCTGAGTTCCAAACTGCATTATCAGCAGTAAAGTATGCCTGAGAGAACTATAGAATGGTCAAGCAGCTGTAAATAATATAGCAAAGCCAATGCACAAATACAGCAGCTAAGTGCAGTAACAGTAGTGGTAGGCACAGTAGTAGATTTAGCAGCAGGATGGTGGTGGTGGTGTGTAAGTTTTGGGGTTGCAGTAGTGTTAGCAATAGTATAAGAAGTATGAGAGTAGTATTTGGTTAGTCAATCAGTCAGTCGAGATTGCCTTTTTGTTCAATGTTTCATAGATTACATGTTACAGATTATGATACAGCTGGCTTTTTAATGCTGTAAGACTTGAAGGCAGAAAAGAGATTGTAAAAGCTACACATAGGTGACAAGATCAGCACCAGAGGCACACCTGTCTAGAAATTAAACAGCTGTTCTTTTGAAAACTGTTATTTCAAAAGAAAGAAAATTCGAACAAACAAAAGCAAGAGGAAATGGTTAAATAAATATGCACAAACACATTGAAGAAAGAAAAAGTGAGGAGAGAGATTATTAATCCATTATTATTATTATTATTATTATTATTATTATTATTATTATTATTATTATTATCATCATCATCATCATCATTATTATTACTTGAGCAATGTAGATGAGTTTTACTTTTTAAGAATGTTGAACACACAAACACACGTGTATAATTTTTAATGTATTTTTACAATTATTATTTGGAGGGGAAACGATGCAATATTTTTTTTAGAATTTATCATGAATTTTCAGAATATTTTTTTTTTAAAAAGAGAAATTTGAAATCAAAATCTATTAAAGATGATGTTTGATGGTTTTGATGGACTGTATGTATTTCAGGGTTGTTTTTTTTTACTTAATGTTATTTTTATTGTTTTCTTTAAAAAAAAATTTTATATTTTATACCATGCAAAATGACATTTTATCAAACTTTTAACATTTTAACATTATTCAATCATTAATGGATGAGAGAATAACTGCAGTTAAACAAAGAAATAAATAGAG
>NC_043001.1:131545733-131555733 GCF_006345805.1 Octopus sinensis | reverse complement strand
AGAGTTATAGAGTATGACAAAATAGTGGCTGTTAGTATTGCTGATGGGAGGAAATGGGGATAGGTGAGCATCACAGTAGTAGTGTTGAATATGAGAGAGACAGCGGCATGGGGAATAGTGTTAGCATTGAAGAAGAGATGAATACAATAATAGCAGTGTTAAAGAGAAAAAAAGGGAGAATATTGGCAGTGTTGAAGAGGAGAGGGGGATGGGGAAAGAGGGAGTGTATTGGTAGTGTTTAAAAGTGAGAGAAAAATGCTCTCTCTACACACACTATTGGCAATGTTAAAGATGAGAGGGAGAAAGAGCAAGAGAGGGAGAGAGAGAGAGAGAGAGAGAGAGAGAGAGGAGAGAGAGAGAGAGTTGGCAGTATTACAGGTAGGAGAGAGATGCACATAGAAATGCAGTGAGTGACAGTGTTGAAGAGAAAATAAGAGAGAAAGGTAGCAGTGTCGAAGATGAAAAAGATAGTAAAGTGTTAAAGGTGAGAGAGAGAGAGAGAGAGTGGTACATACACATACACAATAATAGCAGCAGTGAAGATGAGAGAAAGAGAAATTAATGAAGATGATAGAGAGAGAGAAGTGGTGAACGGTGGTAGTGTTGAAAATCACATACACACATGTACGTAAACAGAAGCTCAGGACAGAAGCAGTCAAGAAGTTGGTACTCGCCAATTTAGATAAAAGGCCCGAACTTGTATATAGGTAGTATGGATTTTGAAGGAAACCAATTTTCGTAAAAGAAAAAAATTATACTTTTAATTTTATTACACTGTGGCCACTTTTATATTTTTTATACAGTTTGCATTTTAATACCACACACACACACACACATGCGCACATGCAGATACATACCCCACACACACACATGCCTAGATATGCATACATGCATATGTATAGCTAGCCATGAAACATTTATAGCAATTACAGAAACTGAATAAAAACTTTCCTTTTTTTTTTCTTTAAGTATTATGCTACGTTTATCTACCGAAATACATTGGCCCACCCCACTACTATCTCCACTACTACCATAACCATTATTATCATTATCAATCAAAATCATGATCCCAATTTTGATCATCATAATCAGATCATCATCATTATCATCATCAATATCATCCTCATCATCCTCATCCTCATTCATTCATCCATTCATTGCCAGTAAATGTCAATATTGGATTCTAACAAGCAGTCATACTGGATCCAGAATTATAAAAAAAATAAAATGCTAAAATAGATAAATCACTATAAAAAAAGAATTTTTTTAAATGCAGTTAAAAAATATGAAAACTTAAAAACTAAAAAAGAAATCCATCAAAATCAACAGAATGTGAAATGAGGAAATTTGACTGCTTGTATGATAAAGGATTAAAATCGATTCTAACTTACTTGAGTGCGTTAAGCAAAAATAAATAAATGAAATTTATTTAGAATATTAAATATATAAATTAAATAATAAAAATAATAATAATAATAATAATAATAATAATAATAATAATAATAATGATAATGATAATAATAACAATAATAATAATAATAAATGTATGAGTGAATGAAATAAACAAACATTATGACAGAATGTATAAGGTTTAACTAAGTTACTGAGACATGATTTGAGTGAAACAAGTTCATGTGTAGGAAATGAGGAGAAAGTTTAATTAATGAATCAGTTCTGATAATGTTATTTTGGCCACAAAGGCACAAAGCTCTATGTTAAACCTTATGTTGAGAAATATGAAAAGACAGATATAATATTTTCGTTTTGTGCTTTATTGAGAAAATAATTAAAAATAGCATTGAGTAATATTGAAATTCACTTAAAAGAAATAGAATATACCTAAAAAGCAGGAGGGAGGGAGGGAGGGAGAGAGAGAGAGAGAGAGAAATGAAGAGAGTGAGAGAAAGAGTGACAGGGAGTAAGATTAATGACTTTACTTGATAAGCTGAATAAAAATGGATAATTTTGTACAGAAGATACAATGGCTGAGTGAGTTATTCAGCTCAAGTGCATCTGTCATGAATTAACATTGTGGCCAGAGGTATTCTACAGTGTCTGTAGATCATTCTGAGGGCAGCATAGGTGTCGTATATTTAAAAGCCTCAAGAAACACATCTTCAAAACACTTAAGAAATAAAGATTGATCATTTGAAATGTGTATTTATTTATAACTAATCCCAAGGTAATTCTAAAAGATATAAAGGCTGAATTTTGTTGTTTAAAACCAGTGGAAAATATAGATATAAGAAAAGACCTGAAATTAATATGAACAGGAGATAGTTCCAGTTTTGCAAGCATGTAAACAGCTGCTTTAATCTTGGTGCCACATTAGACAAAACTAGACTCTCTCAGTGGTTGGCTGCAGGTAGGGCATCCATTTGAATGAAACCTCAGCCGAGACCTCAAGAGATATAATGTAATTGAAGTAACAGCCAACTGTATCGATGAAACTTCTGTATGTCATACAACAGGTAAAAGTGATAGTATTGATATAAGATTATTGTGAATGAAAAACTTGTACAGCGGGCCCAACTAAAATCAGCATGGGAAATGGATGTAAAAATTGATACTGATGAAAGTGAATTCATTTACCTACTTATTTAGTATATGTGGCAATAGAAGAACAATTATGGCAATTGAGAGTCAATTAGCTTGAACTATTTCTTTTATATATATCATTAGTATTTTTATTTTAATTATTAACTTACTTTATTTAGTAATTTGCTAAACAAGTTTTTCAACTCACTATATTACATATGTGAGACCCTACAGTATTTGCATTGCAGAACACTCCTCTGAAGTGTTTTCTCCTAGCCATATTGTTGATATTCATGTTCCCATACATATTTTAATCACTCTTAGACTTGCCAAGTAGAATATTTTTCTGCTAAGAGAAAAATATGAATACTGCTACCACTAGCTGGTTTAAAAATCACCCTCTGCTCCAATTTGCATTGTTTATATTGTCCTAAATTTCAATGAACCGATCTCATCATATCCTAAGCAACCAACTATTTGGATAAACATATATATAAATATATTGACTATATTCCAACTAAGTAGAATATGCTTCAATGAAGAGGTCTAATAATACCAAAACATGCCCATTGATTTTGCTAGCTAGTCTAAAGTAAAATCCAGTCTATCCTGTAGAGTCTCTGTCTTCCAAAACTTCCAATAATGTGATGTTACTGGATTTCTCTTGCTTATTTTTATATTTTAAACACTCTTTATATAATCTCTGTTGAATAAAGTTTTTCACTTCACTATATTACATATATGCAGCCCTACTATACTTGTATCTGATCTGTAGAACACTCTCTTGAGGTATGTACTCCTCAGCCATACTAGGAATATTCTGTCAGGTTTGTGAGAAAAATTTTGATTGAACCTTGATTCCAAACAGAGCATTATCCACTTCGGCTTCTATAGAAATAATAAAAATTCCTGATTTCTATTTTATGTAAATGGGAAATTTTAAAAATATTAAACTCAATTTTTTTCTCAATCAAAATATTTGATTCCTGTAACTATAAATTTTTTTTTTATAAATCAAACCTATTCACAAAAGAAGAATATCTGTTAGAATAAAAATATTCCAGTTGTAGTAGCAAATGTATTGTATGTCGCCTATTTGATTTTATTTACAGTTGCTTATAGAGTCAGGAACATAGGCACTGCTTTAACCAAAATGAAAATCAGGTTCATTTAGCATATTCTTTTTATTTCACATACCACCATCTGCAACCACCTTTTCTGTTTTTTGATATTTTTCCAAAGATATCACATTAGAACATTCTCTGGTAGATTGTTTTATGTAACTTTTGTTCAGTAACTCTAAATTTTCTGATTGACTTCAAGAAGATAAAAGCATTCAAATTCTAAAATTTGTAAATAATCATTTTATAATTGCATAGTCACACACCTATGGCGGAAAGATATAGCCAATCAGATATAAATCTAAGGACATGACAAGTAATTATTCTGTTTGATCCTGGAAGGATACAATAAAAATGATGTTAACCCCAGTAGGATTTGAACTCAGAATATAGAAGAATGAAATTAGTTCCTTTAAAATTTAATACAATGTATTATTGTTTCTATAAAACAGCCCAAGGATGCATTCATACACATACATGTGTGTTTAAATGATTTAAAAACATGGCACATAAAAATGACTGGAAAATATACCAGTTGAAATATAGTGTACATAAAACCTCCAAAGACATGGTAAATCAAAGTATATATTACTCAAATAAAAAAGAATTAAATAATATAGAAATAAAATCTAGGTAACCCTCAGATAATCAATTTAATTTCTAGTTTCTCTATTATGAAATTCCAATCAAACATCACATGATCAGACATTGGTATATGTGACAATCAAAAGCCTCTTAAAATTACAAAGTTTATCAAGCAATGGCATCAATCTTCGCCTATATCCTAAATTTGTAATATTTGATCACAAGGAAATAAATATCAAAACACATACATTGACCGATAACCACTTGAACACACAAGAAATGCTTTGCTTTTGAACAACATATTTAAAGAACTATGAAAGTCAAACGTTACTATTCATCTTTTCCTCTAATTAGAAACTTAAAGTACGGCCTAATTAGTTCAACATCATACTGGTGCAGAGAAAGCAAGTTTGACTATCTAGCTTTTAATTAACAAGCTAAATTAGGAACAATATAAACTTTATTCTAGCTGAGCATGCTTTGGGCTTCAGGTTGGCAGAATATTTCAAAGAGTTTTAGGTACATCCAGCCTCAAGAGTAGAATTTCTTATGAGAAAAACTTACAGGAGGTGTTAACTTTAACTTCTGTTATAAAATATTCAAACTGTGAGTGATAGAAGAAAGTAAGGAGGGGCAAAAAAGAACTATTAAGACTATCATGGTTAGAATTAATATGGTTTAATGCTTTCCATATAACTTTCATCTACCTCCACCATGCTAGTAGTTATAATTGGACAAGAAAAATCACAAACAGAATCATGAAGAAAATTAAGAATATAAAACAACAAAAATATTACTTTAGAGCTTTAACTTTTAATAATGAAGTCTATTTAATGCCTTTTGCTGATGTTGTTGTTTGTGCTACTGCAACTGCTGCTGTTGTGATGATGATGAAGAAAGTGGAGTGTCAGAAATGGAAGAATGCAGGACTAAATGCCTTGCAGTGCTTGATTATGCCAAAACCTAATTTCTGAATTCAAATTCTATCAAGGACAGTTTATTCTTCATTCCCCCAGAGATAGCTAAATATGTACCAGTAATTCCATTGAATATACTCTTCCCTTACAAATCTATGGCATTATAAAAAAGATAGCTATTCTTCTTCTTCTTCTTCTTATTATTATTATTATTAAAGTAAGTTTTTCCTGTAATTGATGGGTGTTATTTTACAACCATCTCTTAGTTATTTGAGAATTTAATTCTTCATTAAAATTAAGTTAGGGGCTCTAAAGAAGAGACAGCAGCAAATAAATAAAATCCATTTGCTACAGATATAAAATGTCATCTTCAAAATGTTGAGTATATACTTTTATGTGTTTAGTATTTCTCAATATAATCAGAATAAACATTAAATATTAGTTTTTTTTTGTTGTTGTTTTTTTCAATGCAACCCTGAGGGAGAACAGAAAGTACAACATGAAAAGTTTCTTCCCTTAAGAAAAAATATATTTATACAAAGATTGGACAAAATAATGGAAACACCTAGCATCATGACATCATAATTTTGAAATATCTATAAAACCATCAAATGCTTGTTTATTTTTGTTTTTTGATTTATTACTAGTGTTGCTTAATGTGTTTTGCTAAAATTGCTATTTCTTTTCAAATATCATCAGATAAAGGTAATTAAAATTCATTAAAGTGACAGATCTATTGGACTTTTAAACAAGTCAAATTGTTGGTGCTCGTATGGCAGGTGCTAGCATAACAAAAACAGCCAAAATGTTTGGTGTATCAAGAAGTTTTGTCTTGAAAGTAATGACAGCCTTTGAGAAAGATGGAAAAACTTCCTCATCGAAACATAACTCCAGAAGAAAACCTAAACTTTCAAATAGGGACCATCAGACTCTTACGTGAATTGTTCGAAAGGGTCACAAAAGTACAGCTCCCGAAATTATTGCAGAGCTTAATGACCACCTTGAGAATCTTGTTTCCACAAAAACTGTTCACTGGGAACTGCACAAAGCCAGATTTCATGGAAGGCCTGCAATCAGAAAACCACTACCTTCAAAAACAAATGTTGCAAAGAATTTTGAGTGGAGTAAATCCTACAGAATTGGTCCCTAGAGCAGAGGAAGAATGTTATTTTCTCATCCTTTACCTTATTTCCAATCACTAGCTGAGTATATGTGTGGAGACAGCCAAAAGAAGCATTTGACCCAGACTGCCTTCTTCCAACTGTTAAACATGTAGGAAGATCTTGTGATGATCTGAAAAGGGGGGCTGTATCTTGGAAATCCGCCAGCCAAATGGTTTCCCTTCATGGCAGAATTAATAGTCAAGATTATTTAAGCATTTTATCTGATCAAATTCATCGTATGGTTGCAGAACTGTTTCTTGCAGGAAACAAAATCTTTCAGAGTGATAATGCACCAATTCATACAGCTAAAGTTGTTAGTGAATGGCATGAGAAACATTCTAGTGAAGTTGGACATCTTATCTGGCCACCACAGTCCCCACATCTCAATATTATTGCACATTTATGGTGCATTTTAGAAGAAGAAGTAAGGAGTAGCTATCCTCCACCATCATCATTACAAGAACTGGAGACTGTTTTAGCTGAAGAATGGACAAAAATTCCTTTGGAAACAATTCAAACTTTGTATGAGTCCATACCTCATAAAATTCAAGCTGTAATTACTGCCAAAGGCGGTCCTACCCCATGTTAAAATAAATTTGTTTGAAATTTTAAGGTGTTTCCATTATTTTGTCAACCCCCTGTATGTACAATAAAAGAATAATACAGTCTTTAGTCAAGCATGAAATCTGATGCTATTTGTATAAAAAGAAAAGAAAATTATGAAGATGTGTTAACTTTGCCTTTTTTACCCCAAGGATATTAACAAGGTGAGTAAAAAACAAAAAAAGTATGAAGAATAAAAATAACAAGAACAATAGTAGTCAGGATTTCTTTTCTAGGTACTTTGATCAGTTTTTGAAGGAAAGTGTGTTAGAAGATTGTACAGAAACCATTATATTACTGGTTCCTGATATTTGTGGCACTTCATGCTTGATGTCTCTTATTTCTGTGTTCAAATCCTATAAAATATTCTAAAACACCTGTCCTCATTCAAGTATATCCTGGTCAAACAATGCAAAACAAAAGGAAATATTCCAGCCACTCTATTTTTCTATGCTTCATAGTATTAAGTGCTCAAGAGAATTGGTCTATTACAGATAGATTTTCCCCATTTGGCCCTTCCTGTCAATGAATTTGTAAACAATCCCACTGAGTTACAATTATGAATTATTTCACCTACCATATAAAGTGAGGGTCTACATTGCCACTCAAACTTACAAGGAAAAATAAGCCTTTCATATAATGTGTGTTTGTGCGTGTGTGTGTGTGAACACGTGCAGGTTAGTGTGTGTGCATGTGTTTACATCTGCAACTCACATCTTTCAAGTGCTTTTGCCTATTTGACTAATAATTAAGGGAAAAAAGTTTTAAGACATATTATAAGACACAAGCAATTCACAAGAAGCAAATATAATGGCATTTTTGGAGTGTTTTATTTCCTTGTGTTCATGAGACAACCATATGCCGACAAAATGTTTCTGTGTGCATTTGTGAGTGAGTTCATATTTACCCTGATCTTCCTGTGTGTTTGCTGATCGTAAATTATGGCCTCACTGTTTGTGCATTGTGTGGACAGTGTAATGTTCATGCAGTTTACTGCAAAAGTGTGTCCAAGTTAACATATCTTGACATGTTGCATGATCTTTGTAAACAGGTGGAAACAAGTGAAGGCTGGTGTCATGAAGGGTGTCTGACTGTAAAAACTCTGCCCCAACTTACTCTTGTCTGACCCACTCAAGCTTGGGAAACAAGACATTGAAAGAAGCTGGAAAAGTTATTTTAGGTACATCAACCTTGAGAGTAGAATTTCTACTGAGAAAAACTTCGTTAATATCTACTGGAAAAACCTACTTTAACTCTCATTATAAAATAATCAAGCTGTAAGTGCCAGAAAAAAGTGGGGAGAATTGAAATGAAATATCTACAAAGAAGAGACAAGGCTGAATTCTAAAATCAGCTTGCCAAAAGCCTATCTCAACTGTCTGACATTTACCAGATACTGAAAATATCACTTAATGTATTAGCTACATAATTACCAGAAGAAATATGATTTCAAAAATTTTAAACTTTAGCTTTTTTAAGGCAGCTGATATATTTTACTCAAAATATTTTCTTTGTATTGTTGTGAAAGAAAAAAAACTGCTTTTGTTCAATCAACTTGTTGCCAGTAGGTTGTTGGGCATGCATAATCAATTAGCCAAACAAAGATGGTTAACTGGAATTTCAATGGCACAAATGAATCCTTAAAGTTGGAGACAAACTACACAAATATGCAACCACACAAACAGTGTAGGGATAGCTTATAAGAGTGATGTTAGGGCTTCAACTGACTTTATCATGTAGTCAAATTCATAAATGACATAGTCAGTAAAATATATTTATAATTTCAAAATCTTGAAATGAGAAAATGGAGAACATAAATGAAGAGAGACAGCATGAGAAAACCTTGAAAAATGTATAGATGGACACACAGACAGACAGAGAGATAAATGTTTGCATTCATAACATGGATACACAGATAGATTAATATCAACTGAAATTTCACAGATCATAATTCCAAGTTTCTCATTACTGATATATGTCCAAAGTCTGATATCAAGGAACTAAAAGTAAAGGTTTATCAAGTTTCACCTTATAGTAAATTAGAGTGCTCAACACTTAGTATTGGATACTCTTTATATAGTTTTATATGCCTACATATACATTGTGTGTATGCACGATATATATATATATATATATATATATATAGATAGATAGATAGATAAAATCCTTTGTGATGAAATTAGGGTTGTAAAAGAAAGGATACAACCAGGTCTCTAAATTCACTGCCAGTTTGCAAATATTTTATCAAAAAGTAATAAGCTTTAAATGTAATCAAACATTAAATTACGATGAAATACTTTAAAAAAATTTGATACAGTACAAATGATAAATGGTATTTCATATTGTTGTTGCTGTTGATGATGATGATGATGATGATGGTGGTGGTGGTGGTGGTGGTGGTAGCAGAGGAGGAGGAGGAGGGATATCAGTTGAATACATTAATCTCATTTTTGAATTACATTATCTCAATAAAATTTTTTTAATTTCTGGAAATATATCTGAAACAGCTAAAATGAAAATCAGACGTTTCCTTATTGATGGTACATAAAGATTTATGGAATAATAATTTGTATGCACAAAATATATATACAATACGCAGTATACACACACACACACACATCTGCCTGCTTGTCTGTCTGTCTTTATATATGTGTGCCTCTGTGTGTGAGTGTGTGTGTGTGTGTGTGTGTGGCTGCATTGATAGATAAATAGATTGATTGATTGAGAGAGAGATAAGTATTATATATAAATAGATATTGATATATATTGTGTGCATAATTATGCATATGTACATGTATGTGTGTGTATATATACATACATACATATACACACACACACACACACACATATATATATATGCATATACATACATATACACACATATTAATATCCATATTTTACAGCATATAAAATGCAACTTTGCCCTGCTTTTTATATGTGCAGTTGGGGTCCTCCATTGAGTAAAAGAAAAGTAGCATTTGTCCTGAGTTCAAATCCCACCAAAGGGAATTTTAGCTTTCATCCTTCCACAATTGTAGTTCTGAAATATAATCAAATAAACCCTACCGTGACC
>NC_043001.1:131530733-131535733 GCF_006345805.1 Octopus sinensis | reverse complement strand
AAGGTGCCCCCACACACACACACATCATCGTCATCATTTTAGTTTTACCGTGCACTTTTCTGTGCTTGCAAAGGTTGGAATTTATTGAGGCAGATTTTTCCATGGCCTGATGCCCTTTCTTTTTCTAAGCATAATCACTTTCCAAGAAAGGTAATACATCTATAATGTTGGACATTTTTTTTTTTTTTGTATGCCAATGAATGTAAAGATATTGTATTACCTTACATAGGTTGTTTAACCCTTTCATTACTGTATTTATTTTGAGATGCTCTGTGTTTCTCTCAATTACTTTAAATATAACAAAGAATTTATTAAAATAACTTAGTTATCATTCAGCTAGTGTTAGGAACTTAAATTGCGACTAAGGTTTGGTGGAAGATTTTAATTCAAAACTTATGAAAACAAGAGGTTTGTACTCAGAGCCAAAGCCGGTTTCAGCCGGGTTGGTAACGGAAGGGTTAATGATCTCACAATATTTTGAAAAAAAGTCCCTTTTCAAATAAAAAGAGAATAATCAAAGAATTCTAAGGAACCTTTTATCAAAGGTGTATCATTCTAGTGTGTTGATAAGATGAATTGTTCCTCAGATATTACAGGATCATCAAACAACTATAACAAAGTGATACTAATATTTTTCTTCGTATTCTTTCATTGACAATTTGCCTAATTCCTCACCTGCATTACTCAAAGGTTGTTTTTCTTTACCCCAATTACATTATTCATACATATATATATATATATATATATATATATATATATATATATATATATATATACATAGAGAGAGAGAGAGAGAGAGAGAGAGAGAGAGAATTAGACAATTAGATATACACACCTGGATGTTTGTGTATGTGTGTGTGTGTGTATATATATATATATATATGTGTGTGTGTGTGTGTGTGTGTGTGTGCATGTGTGAATGTATGTATATAAACAAGGTGAGAGAGAGAGAGATATGTAGATAGACAGATAACCTGAGAGATAGACTGACAGTTAAATATCAATAGATAAAGTGTATGACAGATTATTACATGACAGATGGATAGATACAAAGATGGGTTGGTTGGAATGGAACAAGAGAGAAAATAAGAGAACAAAGCTGGAGAAAGATGTGGGGGAGACTTAGTTGGAAAAAAAAAAATAGGGCAAGTAGTTGGGTAGTATTGGAAGAAGGTGACAGATGTTGGAAAGACACTGAATTTCAATGGCTCTGTCAATACAAAAGACTGTACTGAAATAGCTGTGTCAGGACTTTCCTATTACTGTCAAAAGTTGAGTTCCTCTCTCTCTTGTCTTTCTTCTTTATCTGCTTCTCTCTCTCTCTCTCTCTCTCTCTCTCTCCCATTGTCTCTTTCTAGGAAACTAAACAACAACAACAACAACAAGCATAATAAAACAAGCAGTACCTAAATAAAAAGCCAACAAAGACTTCACAATAACGATGCAACACAGATCAAGCTTTGTTCTATGTAGCTTCTTGCTCTGTTTCCTAACCACCAACCCTCTATCTACCTTATCTTTCCATATCCACACACACCTACATACCTATTTATCTACAAAATGTGTTCAGATTATCATTTTGGAGGTTTCCTTTCCCTTCCCTGCAATGATCCCAACCATTTTCTCCACCCTTCAACCATATGTATCTCTGTTACACCCATCACCTCCTGCAACTATAGAAGACATCCAAAATCCATTTGACTAGATTAATGATGCGAGACTGAGATCATTATTATGAAAGGATTCCTTATGACAACAATGATGATGATTATTTTTAGACAAGGCATAAAGGCAAGGAGTATATTGTTTTTTAAGTCAATAAGCAGTGTATAACTGGTTACCATAATTTAGAACATGTTCTTCTTGTGTATATACATTGTATAATGAAAATTCTGAAAACACAACAGCTCCCTCTCTCTCTTTCGGTCTCCTGATATATATATAATATATATATATATATATATATATAGGTACACACACTAACACACACACACATGTGTAATTATATATGATATATGATATATGATATATATATATATATATATAGGTACACACACACACGTGTAATTATATATGATATATGATATATATATATATATATATCCACACATAAATATACAAGATATACATACATTTTGCATATGTGTGTGTGTGTGTGTGTGTGTGTATACATGTGTATATCTATCTCTATATATGTATGAGTAGTTAATTTATTCATCTATAACATGTATGTTTTTTTTATACCTTCTTTGATGGAGGGTAAATTATTTTTCAAGTTTCGAGATCATCGTTATCATTTAACTTCTGTGTTTCATGCTGATGTGTGTGTGTGTGGGTGTAGGTGTGTATAGGTAATGAAAATAGAAAATAATTTACTCTTCAACAATTCAAAAGAAAAGTCCAAAAGGTAAATATTAAAAAAATTCTAATAAACACCACATGTTCAAATTAACTATGTTGTAAATTGATGACAAAAGATTTTAGCTTAGTCAGATCAAATAAACAATATCTATATTAAATAGCTTTGTTGGAAATATTGTCTGTCCTTCATAATTTATCTTTTTTTTATAAATTTACTTGGTTTAATCATTACTTTGTTGATTAATTTTTGTCTTAAATATATTAATCAAAAATTATTCTAAATCAGAATCAATATATTTTGAAATTTAATTAATGTTAAAAATAAAGATTTATCATATGAACAGGATACTTAAAATAATTAATAGTGATCGCATATATATGTAGACTGAATTGACTCTTGATGTTACTAGTACTTTAACCAGATGCATAAATAGCAATGTAAACACTTGTATTTGGACTACGAATATAAAGGGACATGACTAAACATTGCAAAGTATTTTGTCCAATACTCTAAGAATAATCTTTGGAAATTTCTTTGAACTGTCTAAATTTATGAAAGGAAATTTTTCAAAAAATAAATCTTAAAAATATGCATTTTCTCTCTCTTTCTCTCTCTCATGTGCCACTCCCTTCTCTTAATCTAGAGAACAATATATACTGAACTCTGGATCCCATAGTACACTGTAGATAAGAAAGAGAAAATCATATCCCCTTTGACAAGCTGACTTACCACAGGTAAGTCTCCCAGGAAAATCATAATACCTATTTAGCATCAGTTCAGATTGGCAATGATTAAGACTATAGAAAATTGCTTTCTACACAGAAGCAAAACAACATGTCTTGAAAACGTTTTGATCTGAGTTAGTAAGGGTTTTTGGACTAAATTAGATAAAAGTTTATGAACTAATCCAGTCGATCGTTTGGTAGCTATCTTATTTAATAGCGCATCAACAGAATATTGTTGGCTCCACTTATTATGCAATGATTAATCAAAGACAAAGTTTCTAAAGCAGTTTGTAAAATATTTGTGGCATCTAAAACTATTAACATACAACAGAAATAAACCTACTATTTGAATATTTAATAAAAATATTCTTAGAAATAGTTTAAATAAATGCAGAATATATATATATATATATATATATATATACTCTTTTACTCTTTTACTTGTTTCAGTCATTTGACTGCGGCCATGCTGGAGCACCACCTTTAGTCGAGCAAATCGACCCCGGGACTTATTCTTTGTAAGCCCAGTACTTATTCTATCAGTCTCTTTTGCCGAACCGCTGAGTGACGGGGACGTAAACACACCAGCATCGGTTGTCAAGCAATGCTAGGGGGAGAAACACAGACACACAAACTTATATATATATACATATATACGACAGGCTTCTTTCAGTTTTCGTCTACCAAATCCACTCACAAGGCAAACTATATATATATATACGTACGTATATATAGTTTCTCATAAAATCAAATACACCTGCATACACATATATACTCATGCCCCTCATTCCTATCTACTGTGTAGCCATCTTTGTATACATCTATTATAAGGGCCTCTCCTTTTGTCCTAAACAGTGTTTAATATGTTTATGTATGTGTATGTTTGGGGGCGTGTATGTATATATTGCAAGAATCATCTATTTATGTCAGATGTTTGTAGAAGTATGGCACTGCTGTGTCCAGTATATGCCTTGACTATGACCCCTCTCAGCTCACACTCACTTTGCCTTTCAAGCAAGCTGATTTGAATATATATATATATATATATATAAAGAGAAAGAGAGACAGACAGACAGAGAAACTGTGTAGTTTTGATGGAAATGAATAAACCAGGAACTTTTTTATTTGGAAAGACAAGCAAAACCAGCTTGCTTGAAAGGAAAATGAGTTTGAGCTGAGTAGGGCCATAATCGATGCATGTACTGGACACAGCAGTGCTATACTTGTACAAACATCTGACATAAATAGATGATTGTTGCAAAGTGAAAACGTATTGTAAGATAACATCAGAGATGGTAATGGGATTACATATTGCTCGATTTTACAGATCAAAAATTTACTGCATTAACAAGAGGAGTAGAAATCTGTGATACTGTAAACCTGGCGGTGAGCTGGCAGAATCGTTAGCACACCGGGCGAAATGCTTAGCGGTATTGTGTCTGTCGTTGCATTCTGAGTTCAAATTCCGCCGAGGTCGACTTTGCCTTTCATCCTTTCGGGGTCGATAAATTAAGTACCAGTTACGCACTGGGGTCGATGTAATTGACTTAATCCGTTTGTCTGTCCTTGTTTGTCCCCTCTATGTTTAGTCCCTTGTGGGCAATAAAGAAACAGATACTGTAAACCTGATCAACCTATACTGTTTGGGAAAACAGATGCTAAACCAGTAACAAAGATGGTAAGAATGACATAGGAATAAGCATGATCGTGTGGTTAGAAGTTCATTTTGGAACCCTATTGTTCTAGGTTCAATCCTGCAGCATCATACCATGAACATGTCTTCTGCTTTAGCCTTAAGTTGACCAATATCTGGCAAGTAGAATTTACTAGACATAAACTATACGGAAGTTCTCTGAAAGCATGTGTATGTTTTGTGTGAGTACTTGCATGAGTGAATATCTATGTTGTGTGTG
>NC_043001.1:131475733-131528233 GCF_006345805.1 Octopus sinensis | reverse complement strand
GAAATTCTTATATTTTTTGCTAATACATAGACGGGATAGTTTATTTATTTATTTATTATTCTTTTTTTACAGATTTGAATATTTGTATACTGAGTATATATATGATGGAATAAGTAACTGCTGCCCTTAGCTAATGCTAAGATAAGAAGTGTTACATGCCTTGCAAAAATCATATAGCATTATATAATGTGGTCACTGGTCTCACATCTCATTCACACAACCAATATGTTCTTTATACTAAATAACTTTTTTCTTGAGTAGACAGAAACAGAAAAAAAAAAAAAGAAAAAACTCAAGCCAAAATAGACCTGTTTTAAATTATTTAGAATAAAGCATCATAATGTCACAATATTGTGTTCAAGAACAAAACACAACATTCCAAATGAAAAGAGATAGCACAGTGTAAACTTTGGAAGTATCAGGCAGTTGTATCTCTGTAACACAGGTATTTCATGAGTTTGCAATGCTGTGTTGATGATCTACTATTGACAGTGTGACCAGAAGAGTAGCTGAGTGCACTGACTATATCAATGTTTCTGATCATATGCTGATGATGGCTATCTCTGTAATATCAGGCAAACTGACATGAGTGAGGTGAGAACTTGAATTATGAAACATTTTTAAAGTTATAAGACAATCCTAAAGTATGATTTATGCATTAAATTCGTTAAATTATAAGATACTTGTAAACAATCTGTATTATACAGTGCTCTTTATTACAAAAAGGAAGACAAAAATAATAATATCAAAAAAAATGAACTACTTAGATTTACATGAATACACAGTTAGTAAAATCCTAAAATAAAACTTGAAAAATATTGTTAAACAATGATAGATAAATGTTTTCATTTTATATTAGTTATTAAAATGGTTAATTATATGACTAGATTAAAGATGTCAAAAAGAAAAATGAAGAATAATATACCCCAAAATTACACCATCAACATATACAATATATATTCTATGTTTGAAACACCTTTCAAACATATGCATTAGCTTGATTTCTGAAAGTTGGAGTACACAATATGAATACACATAACACAGCATTCAATTCACCAACATACATATAAGGAGTGTTTTAAAAGAGTTTATCTATGAAATGGCATAAAAGCAATAATTTAAATTACTCTTTGTATAATTTCATTGTATTAAGAACTAGGGATATTTCGAAACAGTGACTATTATTTTTACTTAATTAATGTCTAGTAATATCTTTTTGTGACTGAAGCTTCTAATATCACAACAATGATGCTAATTATGATGATGAAGATGGTGGTGGTTTGTTATTTAGGTATAAGGCCAACAATTTTGAGTGGAAAGCGAGTAAATTCCATTGATCTTAGTAGTTGCACCAGTACTTGATTTTACTGACCCTCGATGGATGAAAGGCAAGGCTGATCCTTGGGGAATTTGAACTAACAATGTAAAAGGTAAGAGTTAATAGCACACGGTAATTTTTCTTAAGCTCTTGTGATCCTGCCAACTTATCACCTTAAAATACTAACATAATAATTATAATTCATTCATTTTCTCTGCCCACTGTTCTTGGGCAGGTCATGGGGACAAAGCCCTCAGGTACTTCCTCCATAGGGTCCTTTCAGAAACAACATATTTTTGAAGGAGAGTGGTTTCTTTGACTGAATACATTGCCTGATTGGTATTTATTTTATCACCTTCAGAAGAATGAATGGCAAATCAAACATGACTATAATTCAGATTGTTACCTTACCAAACAAAGATGAGGCTTGGATGAAAAGAAAACTGAACAGAGAGGTAGCAAACTTCAGATATGGTTTCCTCTGAGTTGATCAATCATGGTTTCTTACATGAGCATAACACTTCAAATCTATTCAATATGAAAATTAATGCTTTGTGGGATATGGTTAATTCATTAAGGACTGCTACTTGCTTTCAAGGCAGGAAGCTTATCTCTGAAAATAAGAGACCTCTCTCTCACATGTCCCTAGATATCTGTTTTCAATGGCTATATAAAGTGAGGAACCGTAGAATTACATGTACTGTCCAGTAAACACTATAAGAAATAAACTCCAGATCAACAAGCTGGTAGTCTACTATTCTACCAAATAATTTGTTCCAACAGATGGAGAGGAAAAAAACTTGTGTAACATACACGCCTTTAAAAAATATAGTTCTAATGATACTTTCTCAATAAAGCATAGGGCACATCCTCTCTATTATCAAAGAATATATGGGAAATTTGTTACATTTAAACACTGTCCAATGGAATTAGTGTGGTGAGCAAAATCATTGCCAGTAAGAATCAAAACTAAGCAGATGATTCCTGTTCAGTGAAAAACTTGAGAGCTTATGTTTTATTCATAATTGGAAGTTTACCACCAAGTGCAAAAGTATATAGCAGGCCTAAAGATTTCATTTAACGTCGGTTTTCCATGCTAGCACATGGATGATTTGGATGATTTGACCGGGGTCTGGGAAGCCAGGAGGCTGCACCAGGCCCAGTCTGATCTGGCAGTGTTTCTACAGCTGAATGCCCTTCCTAACGCCAACCACTCCGTGAGTGTAGTGGGTGCTTTTATTATTTCAATATAATAAATTTACTGCAGGAAGATATGTTTTCCTACTCACAAAGCTAGTAATCTTATTCTTCTTCCGTCAGGCCTTTTCACCTTTCTAAATAATAATAGTAATGATAAGATTGTTTCTTTTTTTTTACTTGTACCCCAACTGAAATAAAGGGTAGACTGAGATTATGTTGATTTGATTTTATTTCTCATAAGAGAACTGTTTTTGACAAGAAATTAGAACCAGTCTGCGGGATCAGGTTGCTGAGAATTAGGCCCTATTCTATCAATTTGGTAAGGTTAACTATGCTACTGTTGTTGATGATGATAAGGATTATGAGGATGACAGTAATAATAATAATAATAATAATAATAATAATAATAATAATAATATTGATGATGAGGATGACGACAATGACGAGGAAGATGACAATCATGATGATAATCAGTTTCAAAACACTACCTTTATTTATTTTTTTTTTTACTTCAACAAAAGAGAATTCTTCCATTAATAGCAATATGAATATGGTGCAAAGACAAGTGAATGTACACATATAGTAAACAAACACAGAAAGTGCATTTTAAAAAGAAATCATAAAAACAAAATATATCAACTAAATTAAATTTAAAATGTATGGAAATTAGATAAATATAAGATAAGAAAGAAAAACCTACCCGTGTGAATCCGCAGATGGACATAAAGGTTGCTCTGATGTTTGGTTGTGTAAGGACAATGTGTGCATTTAAAGTACATATCCCCTTGCACAGAGTCTCCAGATTTACGCTTGTTGTTCGGTCCCTTTCCATGATGCGTGTTTTCAACGTGGTTCTCCAAGTTTTTTTGTCGACGGAATGTTCTTTCACAATACTGACATTTAAGATAGTCCTTTTCTCCTCCTTCAGGCGGACTAGTGAATTTGTTAGCAAAGACTGGGAGGTATCGAGCTGCCAAGGTATGGTCTACGGGATGGGTTGGGAAAGGAAGTGGACCAAGACCATTGAAAGGGGAGTGAAGCCACCCATTCAACTTGGAAGTCATCAAAGCAGGGTGTGGAAAAGCAGTATCACCACTGTTGGAAGCCAAGAGATCAAGTGCATTGTGAGTGAATTTTTTGTGTTCTGGAATGTTCAATGGGGCATGTAGGTCAAGGTCTTTCTTCTCTGGGAAAGATGTGGACATAGGAATCATCTGTCTGCTGTCATCAGCCAGTGATTTGTTGTCTTCTTCCTCAACAATTTTTTTGTCAGACGTTAATGAATCGCTTACATGTTCTTCTTCGCTTTCTTCACTGCACAGGCTACTGTTTTCCTTGATATGCTGCATCAGGTCATCTCCTTCATCAAGGAAAAAGCGCCCTTCTTTGACATGGTGCAAAATGTCTTCATTCTCTTTACCAGTGTAACTACTGTCTCTAATCTTACTAATGATGTCCTCCAAAGATCGCTTTCGTCGAGATTTATGTTTATCAGAGGATTGGCCAAGAGCGCTGGGACTGTTCTTCATTTCAATGTCATCTTCAGCAGAGATTGGACTTGGAACAGACAATGAAGACGAACCATTCTCTATGGGGTGGTGATCAGAAAGTACATCTGAAGATGGCATTTCAAGTACAGGTGGTGTGGTTAAACTTCCATTATGGCCATTGTTCTCACCTAATAGTGATTGCTGCTGCAGTTGCTGGGGCAAATCAAGTGGAGAATCCATAGTTATGTCATCAGGTACACATTGACTAGATGAATTATCTGGAGGTGATGCTTCTGGAGTGATGGGTCTGGGGTCATGTAGATTGAGGGGCTCTACAACAGGAGATCCGGTGGGGGCAGGGGGTGATGGTGTTTGTGCTAGTGGCATTGGTCTCATGAGAATCGGCTGTGTCTGAGATTCAAGAGTGACTGGCCGTGCAGAAGGAGTTAGAGATTGTGGAGTAAGTGGTGGATCAACTGTCAGCTGTCTACTATTGGGAGAATCCATAGAGAGGGTTCGGGGAGGCTCTATGGTCAAAGGTCGGGTTGGAAGAGTAGGAGACTGTGCTTCTATAACCATTGTTCTAGGTGTTTGTTGGCTTTGGAGGGGTGTAGGGTTTCGCATATAAGTGGGAGACTCTATGTCCATCATTCTGATAACTTTCCTTTTGATACTAGGCACTGGGCATGGTTCTGAAACATACAAGAAAATAAAAAAAGTATATTTTAGTTTCTCTAACTTTGATAAGAGAGACAAAATTTTTATAGGATAGTTCAGATTTGTAAATTATGACAAACAGAAATAATAATTTTAAGTAATTTTTAACAAAAATTTGAGACTGTCCTGGTCTATCTATTACAGATACACACACACACTCTCTATCTATCTGTCTGTATGTATCTCTCTCTCTCTTTCTCTCTCTCTATCTATCTACCTACCTGTTGATCTACAATTTGTTCATAAATCACTACAAAACACAATAATATTCAAAACAGGTTGTTTTGAATACTGCACATAGGCACATTCCTATGTGCAATACACAAGATTTCATACAACTTCCCCTTACATGGCAACAAATTGCAGAATTTGAACTGAAATTAAAGAGAAACTAAACTAAAGATATTTAATCAACACTCATTCCATACCTTAAGAATCCTTACTACTATAGGTACAAAGCCTAAAATGTTTGATGGAAGGGGCTAGCCAATCATGCTGACCCCAGTACTCAACTGGTACTCGGGCAAACTTTTTTGATCGCGGGCCACACAGTGCATCTTTGGAACCTTGGCGGGCCTCATTTATAAAAATCAAGTGAAAATATTGTGAATTACTGTACAACTGAAACAGTTACGAAGTATCTGCATAGAAGTTGGGATTCATAAAAGCTCTTGGCAGGCTGCATGAAAACCTATGGCGGGCCGTAGTTTGCCCACCCCTGGTCTAGAGCAAAAAAAAAAAGATCCAATTTTGCCCTCTTTGTCAAGAGTATGTGCTATGTCCAAGCTGTTTTCTTCAGCCCACAGGCATATACTGAGAATCCATTCATGCAGTCTGTTATCACCCCTCTCACCAAACTTTAAGCAAATTCAGTGGAGGGTAGCACTTCATGATAGTTTCTAACGCAATCATATGACCACAAAATTCCAAGAAGGGATGTCAATTTAATCACCTTTAGTACTTTACTGGTACATAATTTATTGACCCTGGTGGAGTCTAAAGCAAAATTGAATAGGGCAGAATATGAAGATATATAATTAAAAAAGATCTTCTACTACTACTACTACTACTACTACTACTACTACTACTACTACTACTACTACTACTACTACTGCTGCTGCTGCTGCTGCTGCTACTACTACTACTACACACAAGTCATTTTAATGACAACAACAATAATGATAATAAAACACAATATTCCATGCCTGCTTGCATTAACTGGCAGCTGATTATGACAAGATGTACTGTTTAGTGAGACATTTAGGCAGTTAATTGCTGCCTTATATCTTGTATGTTGCCTTGAAATACAACTACTGTACTATAACTGCAAGGCAGGCCTGTGTGATCTTAACACAAATAGGTAGATTATAAAATCAATATGATTTCCCTGTCAAATCACTAAGTACAATTATACAACCATACTGACATAAGTGGGCAGTGATATTTTACATAACAAATCAAATTTAATTAAAGGTAACTTTCCCTCTTATATTCACAACTACTACTACTTACACATACACACACACACACACACACACACACACACATATATATATATATATATATATATATAACTAATACATAAATATACACATAAGTACATTTCTATATATAAACATATATACATACACATATACAAACATATATAAATACTGTGTGTTTGTGTGTGTGTGTGTACTGTGTTTAATAGTTTACAATGAATAGAATAATAAATGAAGATATGAAATCTGAATGTTTACAAAGAAATGAAAAGTTATCCTTGAGGAGAAGCAAACCTTTTCATAAACAAATAATATAAGATGACAATGAGCATGATGATTGTGGAGGTGGTTGTAAAAATAAAAGCTATAGACAAAATAAAAATTTTTCAAATGGAACAAACAAATTAAGGGAACAATAATATTCAACAAATACATGTAAGATAGAAACAAACATGAAAAGAAACCAAAAGACCTATCAGAGGAAGAATATAAAAATATAGTAGATAGTTAAATTAAATGAATGAGTGTATGGATACATCTAGGCATTAATAGAAAACTACTAAATATCAGCATCACTACACTCTGCCATTTCTTTACATATATATCTGCCTTAATCTCACAAACTGGAACATTATGCTTCCCTGTGGAGATCTAATAAGATTGAAATGCTTTTACTGGTTAGCTTTAGAGACAAGATCCACTCCATACACATTGCCCATACTTAGCAAAAATTTCAATTAGCCAGTCTTACTAGAGTTATCTCCCTTGCTTGTTATTTTTAGATTTAAAATACCCTTAGAAAGAATTTTTGTCAACTAATTTTATGAATAATTACAGTTCATTGATGGATATTTAAGTCACTATATTACATATATGCAATCCTACCATATTTGGATTAAGCATATAGAAGGAATGAAACGATATGTGGAATTGTGATTCCTTAATCTATGTCATCAATGGAGTTGATTTTTACTGTGGTGCATACAAATGAGTAAACTTGAACAACAACAACAGCATCGAAACAATATATATAAACATAAGGAGGGAAGAGGTGGGTGAGAAATTGGGTGTAGAGAAAGAAATTGAGAGAAGGAAACATACACACACACACACACACACACACATACACACGTGCTCACACAAGTATCAATGTCCATGCAAACGACTCAACAATACTGGAACAAGATATATTATAATGAAAGAGACAGAACTGAGAATGAAAGAAAGAATGGAGCAGTAGAAATAGAAAGAGATGATGAAGAGATGGAAGTACACATTACACACACATGCATGCAAACATCCAGACATGTTCACTCAAACAAGAACAACAACACTAAAGTCCTAAGAAAATTTAAGTAAGATTTTATATAAATGGGATACAATGAAATAGAAAGAAGGGAAGACAAAATTTGAGAAAGAAAAAGAGACAGGGCTGAACATACATATACGCATGCCCCACCAACACTCTACACACATGAACAAACAAAACTAGATAAATGCTGCTTGTAATATATGCATAATTTTAATTTTTGCATTAATAATATACTCAAAAACATCAAGCAATTTACAGAGGAACGGATGGAAATTAATAGATATAATTTTGCATTTTAAAGTTACACTAAAATGATACACTTATTTATCTATTGATTTATTTATTTATTACCACCACCATCATCATCACCCTCATTAATATTGCTGTTGCTGCTATTATTATTATAATTATTATTATTATTGTTATTATTATTATTATTATTATTATATTATTATTATTATTATTATTTGAGTTATACAAAATAGCCCATGGGAAAACTAACTGGCCATTCTTTGTTCCAATGTCTTTGTTTGTAAGGCAAATGGACTTTTTGGAAGAAAAGAGATAATACAACAAATGGACACAAACACACACACACACACACACACACACACACACATGCGTACTCATATATGAACACACAGATATATATATATGCACATACACTCACATTACACACATGTGTGTGTGTGTGTGGTGTGTGTGTGAGAGAGAGTGTCTATTATGCCATGTGCACTATGAACATTTTATGAAATGCTTACACAATATATGACATGAGTGTAATAATGCACCTGGTACAAATATTAATTTTATTTCAAACTTTGAATTAGGTACACATGCAGACAAAAGATATATATATATATATACATTCACCAACCTAATCCCACAAATCCACATACAACTGTCTTCTACACTCACGCATATGCACAAATACATACACTGATACACACATGTACACAGAAGAGTAACAGGAGAAATATAAACACTCATACATAGACATGCACTTAGATACATATAAGCATATCCGTAGAGTCAAACAGTAAAAAAGGACATATTTATATATACATTCCAAATGCAAATGTGCAGAAAAGATAAAGTAAAATGTCACAAAATACATACACAAACCATATTCATAAACAAATGCATATGTCTATAATTCACAGATACATACAGACATGCACACATATGCATGCACGCACACAGCATTAAAATGGCTACAGTACAACAAAGACTAATTAAGTACCACCCAAACTAATTAAGTACCACCCAAGAGTAGTATACAGGTTTAATAGTTGCCTAAATTGGCGACTGCTTTGTATGTGTGTTGAGTTTTGTATGAAATGGTATGTTGTTCTCTTGCTATACTTTGCAGAGTGTAGTTTTGAACAGAATTTTGGATTCAGTAACAAAACAGACCAAATTATTTAGCAGATGTCAATTTGTGGCTACCTGTATCTGATGATTAAGAGAACTAAAGCAGTGTAAAATAATGTGTTCTGCCCATAAAGGTAACAAATTACAAGAAGTAAATTCAAACTGTTGACTTAGGTGAAGATAGTCCAAAACCAGCATAGCAAACTCAACTTTTATAAATAATCTAGGTAAGCAATAAGAATGTAACAGAATAGGGAGAGTTGATATAGAAAAGTGGCACATCTTTGATGAATTTTATGATTATCTGTTTGTGCATTATACATTCAACAATAAAGTAAAGACAGTTTTCAATCAGCCTGATCTTGTCTTCAGAAATCAAAATCTTAATCCTAAATTCTGAGAATGAAACTGTCAAAGACCAAAAAATAACTATTTCTAGGATTGTTGCATTATGAAATAATCCTATATCTTTATTGCCATAGAGAATAAAATTAAAAAATAAAAAATAAAATAAATGTCTAAAAAAAAAAGGAAAGAATGCAGCATTTCACCTGTCCTAATACTACTAGCATATTAAAACGGAAGAATTAAGTTCTTGGATCATATGAAAGAAAAAGAGAAATAGAGGGAGAGAGACATAAGGTGAGCAAGAATGAGTGAGTGAAAGAGAGGGAGTGCAGGTGGGACTGAAGGAAAGAAAGAAAGAGAGAGGGAGAGAGAAATCCAATAGTCAACCTATTAATTTATTTTTAGCTTACAACAAGGCATATTGAAGAGATGGCAAGTTTTAGACAGCAGGTTCAGTGGAAAACCAGTACATTTTAAAAAGATGAAAGGAAACTTAAGATAGGCGAAGCTTGTTAAGCAAGGCTGAGAAATATGAACACACACACACACACACACACATGTAAAACAGACGAAAGGGGAAAAAAGGGGTTAACAAAATGGAGATGCCCTAGCTTAATAAAAGATGTTTTATAATAGTAGATAAATGAAAATAAAATTTCAATGTCTAATTTTAGGAAATGTAAAAATAGCCAAAAGTGTGTGTATAGCTACTGGAGTTACAAAACCCATACCTCAAGGTATCATAGAGACAAGAAACTTTTTTCACATGAGTTTGTAAAGTTATTACATGCATGCACATGTATATATCATGGACCTGCTAAAAATAGCAACCAATTCTTCCTTAAATCAAACCTCAGTGTTATATATAATGATAAGATATACATGATAAAATGTAGTTTTGAATGAGCCATGATTGGAAAGCCTTTAATTATAAGTCTTGCTTAATCAAGGTTAACTAAGGACTCAACAACAATTAGTATCAACATATGTACATCAAGCCCACTTGAATATGCATGATGAAACACATTTTCAAGGAAAAAATATGAACAAATAAAGGATATATGTAAAACTGTGAGTATGTGTTTGCACATATAGATATACCTGCAGGCATGATTGTGTGGTAGGAAATTTGCTTCCCAACCACATGGTTCCAGGTTCAGTCCTCCTCCATGGCACCTTGGGTAAGTGTCTTCCAAAGGTTTGTGAATGGGTTTGATAGAGAGAAACTGAAAGAAGCCCATCATATCTGTGTGTGTGTGTGTGTGTGTGTGTGTGTGTATTTGTGTCTGTGTTTGTACCTCCCCACTGTTTGACAATTGGTGTTGGTGTATTTACTTCCCCATAACTTAGCAGTTTGGCAAAAGTCACTAATAGAATAAGTATTAGACTTTAAAAAAAATAAGTTCTAGAGTTTGATTTGTTTGACTTAAATCCTTCAAGGCAGTGCCCCAACATGGCCACAGCCTGATGACTGGTAGATGTATTTCAGAATGTATTGAACAAGATTAGCCACAGTGTAAACAAAACAGAGTCTAATAACTGCATTATAATAATAATAATAATAATTGTGTACAGTGCTCAGGTGCACTACAATTATTTGTCTATGTTGTTCAAATACGTGTACCATTGGCTACTCTTGATTATTCCACTTAGCTAATTTTTGTTTATTTTACATTTTAAATATATATATATATATATATAACACACACACACACACACACACATATACACATTATGTAGTTATACATATATACTTATATATGTATGTACACACACTTGTGCACACAGAAGAGGCTTAAGATATATTATTACAATGTTTTATTAATAACGTCTGTTCATAAAAGATGTTTAAATATTCAATTAAATTTATAATACTATTTTCTGATACTAATCTGGGTGCAGTGTTATATTTTATAATGCCACATCAATATGACAAGCTAAAAATTGAAATAGTAGTATAAGCAATGTTCTAAGGCAAACAGTGTACTATGGCATTCACACACATGCATGTACACATAAACACTTTCATCATCATCATCATCATCTTCATCATTTAACGTCCATTACATGTATTGTATATTTTTAAATAATATGTAAAAAATATCCAAAATTCTAAATTTAAATTCTTGATAATTATGCTTCATCTATTGAATATAGAAGATAGCACTTGATAATTTCTATACTTTTAATTATTATATTTATAAGCTCCTCTCAAGATTACTTTCTGTTTAATGGGAAAATTATTTTAAAACCTAAGCAATTTTCGTGTGACCATCAATAAACCCACATACATGTATACTTTTAATCAAACATTCCAGAAAGAAATGCAATTCACACTATATAAAAAACAAGCTTTCAGAGCTGAAGCTAATTTGAGAAGTGTCAAGCATGAAACTCTCAGCCCCTGTAAGTTTTTTGCCAGTTAAAAATAATAAAAAAAGTAGGCTATAATTTCTCAATACATTTTAGTTTACACACAATGTGTATCAAAATATTTCTACATATGCTACGAGTAAGAAGGTTGAAAACAACCAGTTTAAGGTTGTTGACAAATTTTTAATGAAATTAATCTGACTAAAGGCAACATGATGAAAGTATTCAGAAAAGATTTCTATCACAATCATTAGAGTGCTAAATCCTAAATCTTTCTTTTTCCATATTGCAAAAGATCCACAACTTTTGTAGCATTATACTGGTGAAAAACAATCTTTCTTTGCTGGAAGAAATGAGCTCAGAACTACAAGCCAATGAACCACGTCTCAATCTGGGGGAAGGAAGCATACAAGAAGGGCCTACAGAAAACATTGTAATTCGAAATGGTAAAATGTTCAGTAGTATCAAATTTTGTCCCCTCTGTGTGTAGCCCCTTGTGGCCAGTAAAGAAATAGGTATCAAATTATGTCCCCTACTTTTGCAGAGCCAACCTTGCCTTTGTATGCATAGAAGAATTTCAGTTATGTAAGTGCCGGTCATGTACCAAAGTCAAGTCAGTCAAATTAACTATACTTTTAAGTGTCAAATCTTTTAACTATTTGTTGTACCCTCTACATAGACACTTCATAAAAAAAAATTAAAAAAACATCCAGAGAGACTTTACCTGGCCATTTAACTTCCTAGAAATAATAGCCAAATCTCTCTTAGCTCGAACACTATCATCTTAAAATACAAAAAAAAAAAACCAAAACAAAAACAAGAAGGACAGATTGGATATTGTAGTTCTGGATACACTATTCTTGAAATTCAAACAAGCTGATCAAAGTCAGAAAGCTTTTGACCATGCATCTACTCAGTCAGAAATAGCTTGAAGCTAAACAGTAAGGGTAAAGACCCCCTTCGGTCATGAATGACCATGGGATTGCACCTAGAAAGTTACCCTCCTAGACACAAGTCCAGGCAAGGTTGTTTATGGAAGACCAGCAGTCGCCCATGCATACCAGCCTCCCCTCTCCACGCCACCAGTGTTATCCAAAGGAAAGACAAAGGTCGATACAGCTTGGCACCAGTGACGTCGCAACTCATTTTTGCCAGCTGAGCGAACTGGAGCAATGTGAAATAAAGTGCTTTGCTCAAGAACACAACACGCAGCCGGTCTGGGATTCGAGCTCACAACCTCACGATCGTAAGCTCGACGCTCTAACCACTGAGCCATGCACCTTAAACAGTAACAACAGTATAAACTTATATTCACCAATCCACATGTAGTGGCTAGTTGCTGAAACTTCTTGGCATGATACCTACTTTAGACTTATCCTTCTATCTACACTAGATATAATTCATCTGGTTAGTGCTACTCAACCTGAATTAGTTAAGTATTGACTTATACAGTTATTACTCTCACTCCTACTATATTCATCACTATGTGTATATACACAAAGATACCAGTACTAATATGCACATACCTGAGAACAAATGGAGTTAAACTTTCCATTTTAATAGATTTCTTTTATCTTCATGTTCACATGTCAATGTTTTGAACATATATATACAATGCAACAGTCTCAAACACACATACATGTATACAGACATACAATGTGTAATTTCATTTAAAATCTTGAGTTCACAGAAAATGGATAAAATAAGCAAGCAGCTAAAATTATATGAATTCCAAAATCAAGTTAAGTAATAGCATATGATCAGACAAAGAAAATTCTGGTTTTGTATCACAACTACTACCACCACTATTACATTGCTAATAATAACAACAACAACAACAACAACAATGATAATAATAATAATAATAAATCAGTAGAAGATATGTAGGATATTAATCAATATTGTTTAATGCTCTTTGTTCCTATTTAAGTAGATGGAATGGTATAAACCAATGCTATAATAAATATATAAAGATCTAGCATTGACCGACACCATTGAAGAGCCATTGGAGCATTGCAAATGATACTGAGAGATCAATGGAAGTAGGTATATAAACAATTTGCTTGAAATCAATAGCAGCAGTGTTTCTTTTTTCTTCTTGTGTTCATGTTTATTTTCTAAGTACCTTGATTAAGTTAAAATTGCAACACCTTCACAGGAAGTAATTTTAACAATGAAGAGAAAAACAAAATCTGTTGTGATTTTTAGATATATATATAAGAAAAAAATATGCAAAAACAAAAACAATCCTGCTCTCCATCACCTTTCTCTCTCTCTTCTCCCCCCTTTACATCTTCCCTGCAGCCTACACATAACCTCCCTCCAAGAACAACAAAATAAATAACACACATACACAAAAAAAAAAGACTGTGAAAGAGAGGAAGAGATAGTGCTTCAATGCTTACGGAAATTTTAAATCCAGCTTCTTTTAGCAACTATACACTCACAGACATACACTACATACATATTAGATATATGAACATGTATATATATGTGTATATATATATATTTTTGCATGCATACACACACTCACATGCACACATAAGAACATGTAAATATAAATATATATATATATATATACATGCATGCATACATATATATTTATAAACAGACACACATATTCACACATACACACACACACACACACACACATATATATATATATATATATATATATATATATTATATATATATATATCAAGTCAAAAAGAGGGTGAAAAAATTGGATATTGATTTAATAACATCAATTTAAACACCAGTGGCCTAGCGTGGTTGAGTCCCTTTGCGGACCTATATCTAGCATAAGAGCGTCCACATAGTGGATTCTCTCTCATAGTTGTGTATATATTATATATATATATATATATATATATATATATACACATATGAATACATTATATATAGCACGTGTGTATGTGTGTGTGTGTAAAAAGTCATTGGTACAGCCAAAATTTATTTTAGGTATGAAGTGAGATGAGTTCACTAATGGACTGCTATATCTTTACTTTGCTCTTTTCTCATATACATATATTTTTTGTATTAACCCATATGTCTTTGTTCAAGTCACATATTATGGAATGTGTTTTGAAGGAATTGTGGCTGTTATTTCTTTTTTAAATTCAGCAACTTCATCATTGACTTGTTTGTGTCTTTCATGCTTTTGTTTGTGTATAAGGAGGTGGAATGGCAGAAGAGATAGTCTGGGTTAGACCCCTTCCTTTACTATTTGATTTAAGATCCTGCAAGTATCTATTTTTCTTAACCTCTCAAACACAACAGAATAAGTGTCAAACATGTCCTGGTGGCTTCAGATTAACTTAACTCTGCTCCTCCACTACAAATCTGTGAATTTCTCTCAAATATAAGAAATCAGTAGTAGTAGTAGTAGTAGTAGTAGTAGTAGTAGTGGTGGTGGTGGTGGTGGTGGTGGTGGTGGTGGTAGTAGTAGTAGTAGTAGTAGTAGTAGTATAGTAGTAGTAGTAGTAGTAGCAGCAGCAGCAGCAGCAGCAGCAGCAGCAGCAGTAGTAGCGGCAGCAGCAATGAGTTTTCCATATTGGAGTAACAATAATACCTATGAAATTGAAGCAATAAAATAATTGACATAGACCATTAGAGGCCTTTTGCTATTTCTAGTATGTGCGTTTCAGATGTATTCAGCCATCAGTAACAAGATTTTCAGTAAGGATAGTTACATGTAGTAGATGTGTCACAAAATTACCAGAAGCTATTGATTGGCAAGACTTAATTCTTTAATGAATCCAGGATTAACTGTTTGAAGAATTATATAATGTAAAACATTTTGGATCCCATCGTCTGGACACCAGACGATGGGTCCCAAAATGTGTGTGTGTGTGTGAATGTGTATGCAATGTATATGTATATATATATATATATATATATATATATATATATATATATATAAATATATATAGTGTGTGTGTGTATATATATGTACATACATTTATACACATAAAGATAAACGTACACACTCATGTGTATCTATTTCTACTGATACAATTGATTTTTATTCTGGATTCTTCTTAACATCCAGTTATTTCATAAGATACAGTTTAATCCACACAAAGAATGAACTGGTTGTTGGAGAAACTCTAAAGTAATATTCAATCTTATTAGCAGCTGAAATGCACACACACATATATTGTATATATTATTATTTTTACTAAATCTCTGATGGTCATATAATCTATGAATCTAAGAAAGCATGTGGTTAGCTCAGATCTGAGGACATTGAATTTAAATAGAAAATGACAATAAAATAATACAAGTGGTAGAATGCTGTGTTACACACCAACTACATCCATTGATGCTACAAAAGCAAAAACAAAGAGAGTGATGTGATGGTGACAATCAGTTAATGATGACAATAATGACAAAATGATTACTGTGTTGACAATAATGTCCACTTTATGATGATGTTAATGAAAATAATGACTATAATGATGAAGATAGTGATAGTTGATAACAATATCAACTTATCAAACACGGTAATTCAATGAGATATACTTTTTCTTTGGCAGAAGCAGAATAAAAATCTTATTCATTATTTCCTACCTGAAGCTTTGCTTTATCTTCTATTCTACTGTCATTTTATTTTGTTCATGTTGATATTTTACTTTTAAATGTTTGTGGCAAACATTCTTAGATTTATCGTAGAATTCCTGCCCATTCAGTTGTAAGAGTAAAATAATAGAGGAATGAACTTGAGTAATAATCAAAACCTATCATTATGATAATAAAGTACTTGAGCAACATTGATTTCTAACATTGGTACAAGAACATAAATTTGTAGAAATTATACCAATACTTTACTGGTACTTTTGTTTATCAAACCCAAGATAGATGTAAAGCAAAGCCATTTACATAGACTTTTGAACTAAAATGTAAAAGAATTTAACTTAGATTCTGGAAAATGCATTCAATCCAATGCTGTCCTATTTCTATTTCTCGTTACCCTAAATTTGCATAATATTCAATACTGTGAAGAAAACTGTAATTGACCAGTTTACTAACAAGAGGCTTTACAGTCCATATCTGGATCTAGCATTATGTCCTGTTTCATTAGCCCGATGGTAGTTAAATGACCTATGTAAATAAGCAATGTTTAATGGTGCACTTCACTGCAATAAAAAGCAGGGGTATTGTATAATTGATATATGTTAAATTAGTTTACAGCACTTTCTTCAAATTCTGTCATGGGACTGAAGAAAGCAATTGAAACCTACATTTTCTGTATATTCTCCTAAACCCAAACATTCAACATATTTAATTGTAAGTAGGTAGCATATAAAAATGCTGTTTATTAAAGTAAACAGCAGGAGAATAACTTGGTTTGCATTGCAGACCATATGACCAAACAATATAATGAACTGATATAAATTGTAATATCTCTAAAATTGCAAAGATCTTCTTAACACAAAGGATTAGTTTTTAGTTCATGAATATTAAAAGCTTGTTCTATAATTCTAAGCAGACAAAAAGAAATAATACAAATCATAGTATACTGTGTTGTACACCCATCAAATCCATTTATGGTGGTATGATACCTATTTCTCTAAGTACCTTTATCTCTGAATAAGATGCTAGTGTACGTAGATAATTCTCAAAGAATCCTAGCACACATATTTTTAGAAATAGGCGAACTCTAGTGTATAGAATTGTGAAGGTATATGGCTTGCTAGTTAAGATATTTGGCTCATGGCTGTAAGGTTGTGATTTTGATTCTCTGCAGTATGTCTTTTCCTTGAGCAAATACACTTTATTTCACATTGCTCCAGTCCACTCAGCTGACAAAAATGAGTTGCACAAGTAATCAAAACAGCCAGCCTTATCATCTTCTGTGTCACATTGAATCTCTCTGAGAACTATGTGAAAGGTATAGCACGACTGTAAAGTGCTTAGCTACTTGCACATACATTTGATGAGCAGGCTTTTCTGGTGATTGCATCAACTAGAACACTTGTCGTTGTAATTGATGGAGTGCCACTAACAAGGTGTATGGAATAAGGGACAGTAATAGTACCAGAATACAAAACAAAACCCCTAAATTGACTAGAACTCAATAACATAATTGGATAGTTCAATACCATATCTACTTCATCATTTCTTTCACACCTCAAAACAAGCTACTTATACTCCCTACATTTCCCTCATCTAAGTAAAACATTACTTAACTTCAAAATAGTTGTGACCAAATTTTTTTCTAAATTTTCTTTTTCAAAAGACAACTGACAAATGGCCTTGGTCTCAGCTTGAAAGATGGTGAAATAAATTATTACTATATATTCTTTTATTCTTTTATTTGTTTCAGTTATTTCACTGTAGCCATGCTGGAGTACTGCCTTTAGTCAAACAAATCGACCCCCAGGACTACTTATTCTTTGTAAGTCTAGTACTTATTCTATCAGTTTCTTTTGCCGGAATGTAAATACACCAACATCTGTTGTCAAGCGATGATGGGGGAACAAACGCAGAAACACACACAAATACTCACACACACACACACACACACACACACACACACACACACACACACATATATATCTATATATACATGACCAGCTTCTTTCAGCTTCTGTCAACCAAATCCACTCACAAGGCTTTGGTCAGCATGAGGGTATAGTAGAAGACACTTGCCCAAGGTGCCACGCAGTGGGACTGAACCCAGAACCATGTCGTTGGTGAGCAAGCTACATACCACACAGACATTTCATCACAATTCTGTGCTTATTTGTCCATGTTTGCATTGACTGTATTGATATAGAAATGTATTGCCATTCATCATTGCCTGTGATGTATGGCACAAACAGCTACAGGGAACATCAACCAACTTTGTTGCAGTATATGTTATATTAGGTGAACTGGGTGCATTTTGTCAAAATATTATCATGAAAAAGACTATTTGCAGCTGGACTGAAGAGTTCCCTCTGGCCTGTATCAGTTCTTATTCATTGTTACTATACTCCTGGAGAGGCAACCCACAAATATGCACGTATAATTCACATCATGCTTGTACACACACGCGTGAACACATGCATGCACACACATACACACACATGTACATAGGCACAAACACACACATGAATCCTTCAATTATCTGCACCAACGCACGGTTGCAACACCATATGGTTGTACCTCCAACCGTGCGGTCTTCTGCTGTGATTTTTGCTACTAAGGTATCGGTTAAACTTTTGATTAATCTGCTACAAGATTATTCATCTTTCTATTTCACATAATATATATATATATATATGCATGTGTTATTATGTGTGTCACTAGAACACATGTGTGATATAAAATGCATTTGACCACCTCCCATTACTCTAACATTAACAAACACGTAAAAAAAAACAATAATCCAATGCTTTCATAGACAAACATATACATTGAGATGGAAATATAATTACTGATCCAGTGGGAAATTAAGCACATATCATTTTATGATATCATGTCAGAAATATATTCCATATTTCACACTATATAATTCATTCAAATAAATAAACACAAATATGAACACAACCGTTATGAATTCAATATTTCTATAGCAATTATTCTAAACTATGTATGCGTGTATACAAGTACAAATATATAGGCATGTATATGTATATATATGTGTATGTGTATATAAGTGTGTGTGTGTGCGTGTATATATATATATATATATATATATTATATATATATATATATATATATATATAATATATATATTTATATATATTAATATATATAATATATATATATATATATATATTTATATTTATATATATATATATATATATATATATATATATATATATATATATACTTATTGCATATTGGCATCTTTATATCCAGCATGGATGTATTGTTAGAGTGCTGAATACTTATTTACTTCGAGAAGACCACTCATACGACCACATGGTTCATAAAGACTACCTTTTAATATTATACAAGCATTAATACAGCTTCTGTCACTAATAAATATATATATATATATATATATATATATAGCTATAGATATAGGCACACGCACACATGTCTATTTGGCTAAGTAGTTCACATACACACAGAGATATATATACACCAGGCTTCTTTTGATTTCTATGTACTATATCCACTCACACAGCCTTGGTCAGCTTAGTAATGTATTGAAAGAAACTTGCAAACAGTAGCATGCAGTGGGACTGAACCTGAAGTCATATGGTTGAGTAGCAAGCTTTCTAATCACTCAGGCATATTTATGTGTGAGTGCGTGTGTGTGTGTGTGTGCATGTCTGGATGTACTGTGTATATACTATACATGTATGTATACATACACGCACACATATTTGTTATATACAATATGTGTGTGTGTTAATGTGCAAGTGTGTGCATGAAAACTAAATTATTATATATAAGTGTATAATATATATATATATATATATATATATATATATATATATGTATATGTATATATACATATAAGTATATGTGTGTGTGTATATATATATATATATACAGTGCATGTTGAGCTTATAAATATAAGTATACACTCACATACACAAACACTCATATAAACATCAACTAATTATTTTCGCTATACAACACAACAAAAATATCATATATATTTAAGCTAATTAATTTATCTATAGAACAGGACACACAAACACATACATATAAAGTAATTAGCTGCTTTGTTAAATAAATAGATAAATAAATAAATAAATGAATGTACTTATGTATATATATGAGAGTATGTGTGTTTGTTTTGTGTGTGTGTGTGTGTACATATATATGTAATTAACTATTTTATTACATATAAATAGGTGTTTTATTATTTTATTTTATATATATATTCATGTATGTATGCACACATATATATATGTTTATGTAAATATATATATATATATATATATATATATATATATATATATATATGAAAATTAATTAGCCAGTTAAGTCACATTCACACACATACATGCATGCACACACATACACATATACGTGTATATATATATGTATGTATATATATATATATATATATATATATATATATATATATATATTATTATATATATATATATACTGGTGGATGTGTACATACATGCATTCATTACATATATAATATTCTTTGATAGACCTTAGCTCATTAATATATAAATTAATTAATTTAATATTTCATAAAAATATTTATTTCTAATTATCTCAGGAAAATTAGAAGAGAATTGATCTCCAATCCGATATAATTAATAATATATATGAAACAAATACACATTAGATAGGTGGCATTTGCTACATGTATAGAGCTAAACACGATATTAAGGTAAAATGGTTATTTTTTTTTTCCTAAAATGTATACATGTAGAGGTTTATGTACAAATACATGCTTAAATTATGCATAACCACCTTTTGGTCTTCAGAACGTCCACCACCCTTGGCTCCCTCACCACTTGCCTCCAAAGGGAACTGAAGCTCATTTTCTCTATGAAAATTATTGCCCTTTTGGTCTCAACCCTCTCCACAATTCTTCTAATCCCTTTTCTCCCTATCCCTTCCCTCAATTTACTTGCTCTCCCCATCTGCCCTATACATACATTTCTTCCCATACCACACTTTCCCACTTCTCTTACCCTTATACACCTTCACTTACACCTCTTCCACTCCCACATAAACCCCAAGCCATTTAGTGGTCTTCCATCTAGCCTCAGTGTCAAAATGTATTGCTGTTCCAAACCTAGTTTCTGCTTTGTAATGCAGAGCAAATGCCCCACAAAACCCTGCAAGATCACTTGGCTTGCAGTTGAACCCACCAGCCTTGGCTCCTGCACAGCTGTAATAGCTCCTCATATTTGGCAAGTTTTCTCTCATACTACTCCCCATCACTCTAACTCTCCAATCCTTCACTAAGCCTGTGTAAGAGACATTGTATTAGTCCACCTCCATTACTCTACCTGCACCCACCTTCCTCCTCCATCCATCTCCCCACTCATTTTTGTCATCAGTCTATCATTCATATCTTGTCTCACCACTTGTGATGCTCACTCGTTCACCAATTGCCATCCATCATCCCTTCCCTACTTCTTTTCTTCTACTGTTTGCCCTTTTCCTCCCACCCAAGTACTCTGCCACTCCAACACCCTCTCATCTCTCTGAAATACACACCATGAACCCCTGTATCCCTCTTTGAATTACTCTCCCTGGACCACAGCTGTGCTCATTTACTTATTTTTTGTCATGTTCTGTCCCCACCATACCTTCCACCTACGTAAACCCTTATAATATACTGCAGCCTGGGATCCTTGCAACACAACTCACTTCATTACCTTTACCACCCATCTCTTCCTTTCTCACTAACCACTGTTACAAATCCCTTCCCTTCCCCTATTCCTTCCAAACTCACTCCCCCAATAGTGACTACTCAGTTACTCTCTTCATTACCATTCTTTCACAATTATAAATTTGCTCACCATCTCTCATCACCTTGCTGAAAATCACCACACCCTCTCTTCCTTTCCTACTGTCTTTCAGTTACATGGAACCCCTTAGGCCCGTTTGTCTTGGAAGCTACAAGGCAACCGCACCAGTCATGGGACTACTCTGTAAAGTGATTGGCATTAGGAAGGGCATCTACCGATGAAACCATTCCAAAACAGATGCAGTATGGTTAAAAAGATTACTTTGTAGCAATATAGTTTTTAGTTCAGTCCCACTGCATGACACCTTGGGCAAATGTTTTCCACTATGGCCCCAGACCAACTAATGCTTTGTGAGTGAACTTGGTAGACAAAAACAGTGTTATATATAAGTGTATACATGTTTGTGTGTGTGTGTGTGTGCTTGTGCTTGTGTTTCCCCCACCGCTGCTTAGACTTGTTTATGTTTCCATAACCTAGTGGTTCAACAAAAGACACCGATAGAATAAGGACTTTAAAAATAAACACTTGGGTCAATTTCTATAACTAAACCCTACAGCATGGTGCTCCAGTGTGGCTACAGTGTAATGAAAGAAACAAGTAAAAGATAAAATATGAATGATATATAGAAAGAGTGAATGTAAAGAGGGAATCAGTAAAAAGTAAATAGTATTTTTTCTTACATTAAGCATAATACTAATATGTAAAAGTAAGATAAGTTGATATTTATAACATTTATAGGCGCAGGAGTGGCTGTGTGGTAAGTAGCTTGCTAACCAGCCACATGGTTCCGGGTTCAGTCCCACTGCGTGGCATCTTGGGCAAGTGTCTTCTGCTATAGCACCGGGCCGACCAATGCCTTGTGAGTGGATTTGGTAGACGGAAACTGAAAGAAGCCTGATGTATATATTATATATATATATAAGTGTGTGTGTGTATATGTTTGTGTGTTTGTGTGTCTGTGTTTGTCCCCTAGCATTGCTTGACAATCGATGCTGGTGTGTTTACGTCCCCATCACTTAGCGGTTCGGCAAAAGAGACCGATAGAATAAGTACTGGGCTTACAAAAAGAATAAGTCCCGGGGTCGATTTGCTTGACTAAAGGCGGTGCTCCAGCATGGCCGCAGTCAAATGACTGAAACAAGTAAAAGAGTAAAAGAGAGTATGGTAAGGATGAAAGAATACATTGACTTTAGCTGGTCTGAGATAAGGAAATATAAGTATGAAACTAAATATCATTGTTGTCATCCAATAGTGTCATTTCTCCAAACAATTTCAAAAATAATATAGATTTCAAACATAGGCACAAAGCATCACTTTTGTGGAAGAGTATTATGGATTAAACTGATACCAGTATTTGATTAGTACCTTATAATATCAAGCCTAGAAATTTGAAATGAAAAATCAGCTATATTAAAATTTTAATCATCATCATCATCATCATCATCATCAAAACGGACGCTAAACGATGATGATGATGATGATGATGATGATGATGATGATGATGATGATGATGATGATGATGATGATTAAAATTTGAATTTAAAATGCAAAGGGACATAATTATATACCACTAAGCATTTTGTCTGATTGCTCCAAACCACCACCCTAAGATAAACATAATAATAATAATAATAATAATAATAATAATAATAATAATAATAATAATGATGATGATGATAATAATAAATTATAATGGTATTAGTAGTATGTTGAAAAGAAAAACAACACCATTCTTTGGGACTTTAGTATTGAAACTGATCCAATTATTCAGAGCAAAAGCCCCAAATACTGTGGTGAAATAACACATAGATAAAGTATGTTTGCTCATAAATATGTCAATCCCAGCAGACTACACCACAATACCAATACCAATACACCACATTTGGAAAGTTAAGTAAATACAAGGACTTTGAAGTGGAGGTCTCAAAAATGTGACATCTAAGAATGACAACTGTACCTGTGATCAGCAGAAATAATATCAAATGGTGCTGTTAAATAATATGATCAAAAATCAGGAAACCCCATATGTATCAGAACTAAAAAAGAAGTTGTTCTCATGGCTACATCCCACATCCTAACGAAAGCACTTTCAGCCTGGGAAAGTTTCAATCTTTTAAAATCTCAAATACTACAAAATCTTTTTTAACGGAATCTTGATTCTGAGTATTTGGTCTCCTTTCTCTGAAATATATCGTTGCTAATTAGTAAAATGCATAACTTGCTGTCGTTTGAGGTCTCTGGGTGAGCTAGAGATAAGCTTGTATAAAACAATGCAACAACAGCAACGCAAACAATAATAACAATCATTGTTTGGCAGACAAAAATGAGGCTATTGCATTATGATGATGATGATGATATAATAATAATAATAATAATAGTAATAATGATAATAATAATGATAATAATAATAATAATAATAATAATAATAATAATAATAATAATAATAATAATAAGCTTTTCTACTATAGGCACAAGGCCCGAAATTTGGGAGACGGATATAGTTGATTATATCAACCCCAGTACTCTACTATTTGAACCCAGAACTTAGAGAGCCCAAAGAAATTCTGTTAGGCATTTTGTCTGAAACCGGCTCTGGCTCTGAGTACAAATATCTTGTTTACATAAGTTTTGATTTAAAATCTTTCACCAAATCTTAGTCATAATTAATGCTCCTAACACTAGCTGAATGATAACTAAGTTATTTTACTAAATTCTCTGTTATATTTAAAGTAATTGAAAGAAACACAGAGCATCTCAAAATAAATACAGTAACAAAAGGGTTAAGGAGTATAATAATAATAATAATAATAATAATAATAATAATAATAATAATAATAATAATAATAATAATAATAATAAGAAGAAGAAGAAGAAGAAGAAGAAGAAGAAGAAGAAGAATGATAATAGACAACAATTGAAAATATAACCAAGAACTAAAATCATTAATATTAGTGGGGATTTTTTTAACCAAGTCTAGGTCCAACAGTACAAGGTGGACAGAGGGAGTAATCTATTAAATCATCTGCAATATATAACTGATAGCTGTTTTTTATTGACTAGATTACAATCACGATTTAAACTAACTTTGGTAGATGTTTAGACAATAGCTGTGAGGCATTTTACAATGATGATGTACTATTACTGTAATTCACAACTATTACAACAATAAAGAACCTAAGCAATGATGAATAGCATATACACGTTTTTTTTTTTCTTCTTCAATAATCACAAAGTTACACAGTGTGAACCAAAGAGCAAAATTGTTTATTTACTATTTTGCAGAGCAAAATTGTTTATTTACTATTTTGCTCGCTTGGTCTTATTGTTGTTGCTTAGTAGCAAGTAAATGTTGGTGGTGGTGGTGGTGGTGGTGGGGATGAAATATAACAAACGATGTGTGGGGAAGAGGGTTCGAAAAGTGGGAGGGGACTAAATGTTTTATAGAAGCAATTATATTAGATAAATAAAAATAGAAAAAAAATAATAAACATTACAGAAAAATGTATATATGAGTCTGAGTATGTATGCGAGTGTGTGTGTGTGTGCAAATGTATAAAATGAAGTTGGACAAAGGATTTTTATAAAAGAAGACCCAGACATAAATACACACACATACACATGAACACACACACACACACACATGCGCGCACACATACACGCAATGTTTTTTTGGGAGGGGCTCGTGTTAGGCTTATTTCAAACTGACAAGCTGATAACAGTATTGATGATGCTGATGTGCTTGTGATGATGTAAACTTTTTAGAGGGAAGATGATTCTGATGATGATATGACAATAAATAAATACAACTGCTCTTGTTCTCTCAGCTGCACATGAGTGAGTCATGGATGCTTTATGGAAAGAAAAGAAGAGGAGAAAGAGAAAAAAGAAGAAAAAGAATTGGTGGTGGTGGTGGTGGTGGTGGTGGTAATAGTAGTAGTATTAGTAGTAGTCATTATTGCTGTGCTGTTTTCTGTTGGTGTTTTTGTTTTGCTTTTTCACTATTTGAACAGATCCTGTCACTTGGTAACTTAAGAAAATTTGCATAACTATTTATTTGAAGGTAGGATGTTAGGGGTAAGGGTAGATTACATACAGAGACAGAAGCATGGTTTTAAAAAACTGAGATAGATGATGATGATGATGATGGTAGCAGCAGCAGCATCTGTAGTAGTAGTAGTAGTAGTAGTATAGTAGTAGTAGTAGTAGTAGTAGTAATGACAGTGATGATGGTGGTTAAATGGATAGCATGTCTATTGTATAATAGTGGAGATGAAAAAAAATTAAATGAGAATGGTCAGATACAAACATCAGACAAGGAAAGTGTGAAGAATAGATTGTTTTACTGTGGATATTTTATTTGTTTTTTTTGGGGGGATTATTTATTTATTTGTATATTTATTTATGACTTTATATGTTTTATTAAGTTGGTATTGTTGCTATGATTTATGGTATATTTTTTATTTTTTAAGTTTATGCTTTTAGTTATTTATTTAAAGAACAAAAGATAGGAAGAGAAAGAAAGAGGGAGAGAGAAAGAGAGAGAGAGAGAGAGAGAGAGAGAGAGAGAGAGAGAGAGAGAAGGAATGTAGAGGGAGATTAAAAAAAAAAACACAACTTTAATCTGACCTGCAGCAGTGGGCAAAGGAAGTTGGATGGGTTAGATGAAAAGCTATGACGAAAAGAAGCCAGATGAGGCCAAGTGCTGTAGACACTGCTGCTAATGTTGTTATTGTTGATGTTGATGTTGTATGTTATGTATGTTGTATGTTAATACTGTGTTTGTAGAGTGGAAGTGAAAGACTTTTGACTTTTAAAAAGAAGGAAGTAAAATTTATTTTCACTTTATTATTAGCGACACTTTTGGAGGAGTATAAAACATAAAATCTAGATGATACAGGTTTATGGCAGTTTTAGATCAATAAAATTTTTGATAAAAAAATATGTATATATAAATACATAAATATATAAATAAATGAATATAAAATTACAAAAATAAAATTAACAGTTCAAGGGAAAATTGAAATTAAAATTTCATCATAAAGCCAACAATAATTTTTAAGAAGGTGAAATTGAAATTAAATTCTAAAAATTATGAAATTTTCAACAAATTTAAAAATTAATAAATAAACCAACGAACAAAATGCTAATGATTCAAAAATGCAATTCTGCTTTGCAAAGGAGTAGAGGAAAAATAATGTTAGAAGTGGTCAGAGGGGTTCAGAGAATAGTGGGGAAGGAGGCGATTTAATTAATTTGGCTTGCCAATTAGAACATTAATATGTAATAATACTTCGAAAAATGGTTAAATAACTTGCATTAGAAATAATAATTAATAAATAATGATTAAGACTAGTTAAAATTATATGAATCTATATAAAAATGTTTAAATTTAAATTTTTGGTCATGTCAAATTCTATAATACAGATACTTTAGTTTATATGGTGTGGAAAATAAGTTAAATGATATTATGAAAGCTTTGGCAAAGTAAAAGTTAATAAAATAATTGAAAATTATATAAAATGCTGCTTCTGTTAAAAACATACACACCTTAGTAATATATAATTTCATAAATTCATTTTTCTTAGTTCTACAATTGAAAATATAAAAATTTAAATAACTATTTGACATGATTTAGTATTATTCAAAAGAGCAGGTTCTGATTGATATAACATGTCATATATAATCATATATGTAAAGTATATAAATGTACTGTACAGATATATACATAAACACACACACATACGTATGTATGTATATATATTAGATATACATATACACATGTTTTAAGTCTAACTATTGCAGTATATACACATGCACACACACACACACATCATCATCATCAATTAACGTCTGTTTTCCATGCTGTCATGAGTTAGAAGGTTTGACTGAGGTCTGGAGAGCTAGCTGCTGCACCAGGTTCCAGTCTGAGCTGGCAAAGTTTCTACATACTAAAAAGAAGTAAAAGTTACCAAAATATAAAAAAATTAGAACAAATTACAATGACTTTGAAAATAAAGATAGAGTTTTCTCAAAAATTTCAACTGAATCAATTACATTATTTTTCTCGGAATAGGGCTTTAAACTAAAGCAAAAAAATAAACATTACTTAAAAACTTTTATAATTTAAGGAACATTAACAATTTATACAATCATTGCTAAAGTTAAGCTCATTCAATTTTCTATTAAATGTTTATGGATGCATATATGAATGTGTGTGTGTGTGTGAGAGAGTGTTGATGTGAGTGTAAATGAATATTTGTAAAATATCCTTACATAATATGAAAAACAAAGTTGAAATCTAAATTAGGAATAGAAACAGCTTCAGGGTGAAAAGAAAATTCCAGACTTAAAAATAGTTGCTTGTTACATGAAATTAATTTTTAAATATGTTTAATAGGACTGAAATCAAGTGCAAGTGGTATACTGAAGACTGGTGTGATTATAAATTATATATGAGCATGCATATGTAAATCTAATCAATGTATATGCACACACACACACACATGCACACACACACGCACACACGTGGTAATGGTGGTGATGCAGTATTCAGTAATATCTAATGATTTCTCATTCCTATTAACAGAGAAAAATTATCAGAAGTCTGTATATGTGGTTATTTCATTTCATTTCGGTTACAAAGAAGGTGGTAAATTGAAAAGTTTTTCTGTCATTCTAAGCAATCACATTATGATTAATGCGAAATTTTCTCTAGCTAAGATAGTTGTACAAGAAACAGTATTTCAGACCTACACTGTATAGTTTTAGTTGAAGGGCTATTTGAATTGCAAGTATAAATAAAGAAAAAAAATACTAAAAAATTATATGTCTTAATACATACATTCTAACAATACAAACATGGTCACTGTCAAATTACTTGAATTATAAAGCTTAGTATTCTCTAATGAAAATTAAATGGTTGAGGAGTAGCTAATGTTTTCAACAAAATATTCAATAGCTTTGTTTTAGAGTTATTTAAGTAGTTTGGAAATTAACAATTTTTGCTTATCTCAAATTTGTCAGTTCAAAAATTACCAATGTAGACTTTAGTTTTACATCTCTTAACTCTTTTACTCTTTTACTTGTTTCAGTCATTTGACTGCGGCCATGCTGGAGCACCACCTTTTAGTCGAGCAAATCGACCCCGGGACTTATTCTTTTTGTAAGCCCAGTACTTATTCTATCGGTTTCTTTTTCCAAACCGCTAAGTGACGGGGACATAAACACACCAGCATCGGTTGTCAAGCAATGCTAGGGGACAAACAGACACACAAACACACACACATACACATATATATATATACATATATACGACAGGCTTCTTTCAGTTTCCATCTACCAAATCCACTCACAAGGCATTGGTCGGCCCGGGGCTATAGCAGAAGACACTTGCCCAAGGTGCCACGCAGTGGGACTGAACCCGGAACCATGTGGTTGGTTAGCAAGCTACTTACCACACAGCCACTCCAACATTTTTTGTAATTTTTTTACTTTTACTTTTACTTTTTTTTGTAGGTTTCTTTAATTTTGTTCATGTTCCTGGTTTTGTTTTACATTCATTTTCTTTTTCAAGCCAACTAATTTTTTTAACAACTAATTTTATAGATTGCCACCATTCTCACTAGTCACATCAATGAAATTTGTAACTTATAGTCAGTTATGAAAACTTGTCCAAGCACAGAAATTAATGGTTGCAGTGACCAAAAGCAAAAACTTACAAATGTCAGGGTAAATGAAACACAGTCAACTGGAATGATGCAGACTGACTGACCCTATTCAATTCTCTTAAAGCCATACCTGATAAAGGAATTAATACCAATTTTTATTCAGTTCTGAAAAAAATTAACACTAATATCTGGAGTAATTAATTAAGATTTGGTTAGGTTGTTCTCATTTAATCTGTTTTCAGTTTCTATAAGAATTTCTTATCAAGTAAAATTATATAATTTTAATTGTTTATAATGCGGGGAAGAATGAAGTTAATTTTATCATAATGTTGGTATCCATTTTATGAATTCCCCATATTTTATGAATCCCCCATATTTTATGAATTCTCAAAGTAATAAAACCAATAGTGAGTTTATCTGAATTGACTGTGAAGAGTGTGGGCTCAGAAAAATAAGATAATCAAGTCAGCTATTCTACTGTTTCTAATATTTTCATTTTTCCAAATCCAGGTTGAGTCAAAATATTATAAGAAAAAAAGTTCTTAAATAACTTCGTAAAATTGCTTAATATTTCATAAATGATAAGAATAATTGTTTTCTGTTGTTTGTTTTTATTTATTGAGAAATAATTTTAAAATACTTATATTTAGGAAAACTAGGGATCTAATTGTAAAATAGATTTGTATACAGTTAATAGAAAATTCTATATTTCTTATTGAATCAATACTTGTATTGAATCAAATGCTTGAAATTAGTATATGATTGAAATTAAACTAGATACTATAAAAAATTTTAACACAGTAAGGAAGTAGAAATGATTGAAAATAAAAACACATGTATGTAAAGATATGTTTAATTGCTTCTCTTCATCTGTTTGCAAATCCAGATATATAGTGGACAATACAACAAAAGCAATCAGTTGAAATAGATAACAACAACAATAAATAAACAGATATAAATATGTAGAACAAATAAGGTTACATCTGATATATACCCCCATCACCTCTCATTTACTTACATTATAAGAAAAAATATTTCATACAATATTAAAAAGTAAGTTTATAAAAGAAACAAAATGAAATAATTTTTTCTCCATTTGTGGTCAGTATCCAAGATATCCACTGTCTTAATTAATTAGAAGACCTACCAATATTCTGTTGCTATGTAGTTATATATCTAAAGGCATTTCTATTGCATATGACTTTTCCACATGACAACCAATGACATGTTGGATATAAATGAGACAAATTCATGAACAAAAAAAATACGTTTTCAGTTGTTTGATGTGTTTGACAGAGAGAACTGCTGGCTATAGTGCAAAAATACACATAGACAGGAAACACATATAACAGAGTGTGAAAATGAAAATAAAAATACACACTGTACATACATCAGATTAATCACATGTAACCTAATTGTGGTAGGATTGTCAACAACCGATTACATGAGTTAGCATAAAAACAAAGACAGACTAGCACTTGATAACCATGACTTGTGGCTTAACGTAGCTTTTTATATCATTCTGAGATGTGACCAAATATATCTCCTTTTTTTCTATAGGCACAAGATCTGAACCTTTGTGGGAGAGGTTAGATGATTACATCAATCCGAGTGTTCTATTTGTACTTATTTCATCAACCCCAAAAGGATGAAAAGCAAAAATCAACCTCAGCAGAATTTGTGCTCAGAATATAAAGACAGACAAAGAGCGCCTTGTTTCCCTGGGCATGGATTCACTGAAGCTCCGACGTCTGGCAACGGACTTGGTAAACACCCACAAAGTTATCAACCACCTCACCAACAACAACACTGAACACCTTTTTGATCTCCATGTGTCTAACACAAGTGGACATGCCTACAAAGTCAGAAAACAACACAGCTCCCATGACTTTCGGAAACATTTTTTCACGCTCAGAGTTGCTGAAGCATAGAATAAACTGCCTGCGTCAGTTGTTGACTGCCATGACACTGCATCCTTTAAGGCCCTCATGCTTTCCGAAATCCGCCGAAACTACACCTGATTATATATACACTTTAGATGAGTTGTAGTGCACCTGAGCACTGTACACAATTATTATTATTATTATTATTATTATTATTATTATTATTAAAATGCCACTAAGAATTTTGCATGATGTGATTCAGTCAACTTGCCACCTTGGGGCTCAGATATAATACATAAAGCTGGAATGTGTCAAATTAAATCAGGAAGCAACAGATGTATGAGTCTATCACATAACAGTAACACATCGATCATTATGTATCTAACAAAAAATATTTACTTGAGTATCACCATTTCATATTGCATTTCTTTACAATTAAACATATTTGCTATTTACCAAGTAGCTACAAATAGGAAACCTGGAGATACTTTGAGAATACACTATTCAAAAGAATGGTGTATTTAGAAAGAGAAATGATGTGGTTAATAAGTTTGTAACTCAGAATTATTCTCAATATGAATATGTAATGATCAAAACTAATTGAACTAGTTTTACTTAAAAACAGACACAATGTGGAGAGGATATGGTACCTCAACAAGTGGTAAGAGCACTGTGTATAAAAGATAAATATTACATTTCTTTCATTAAGTTGGGCATCAGTTGAAAAATAAAAATACATGTCAAATTAATCACATTTTGGACCATATGACTGATGAAAGTATATTCTGGCAGCTGAGTATATTTATCACATTTGCATGATATAAATGAATAACTTCATAAATAAATGTTCACTAATTGATAGAATGATTGACTAATAAGCATAATAATTGGAAACAGAGGCTTCTTCCTCCTAATCATCATAGCAGCACAGCAACAGCAGTAATTACAGTAGTAGTAGTAGTAGTAGTAGTAGTAGTAGTAGTAGTAGTAGTAGTAGTAGTAGCAGCAGCAGTAGTAGTAGTAGTAGTAGTAGTAGTAGTAGTAGTAGTAGTAGTAGCCATCATCGTGCAGTAATTTAAATTAATATGCCAGTCAGAAATCTATTTATTCAAAGAATTGAAAGCGAAATATAAAGGAACTTTTTCCTGCTAATATCTTTCAAAGACAAACATATGTGTGACTGTATGTTTGTGGTGTGTTAGCATATTTATGTACAAGCATGCGTTATGTGTGTGTGTGTGTGTGTGTCTGTGTGTGTGTGTGTAAGTATGTGTATATATATATATATATTTATATATCGTATTTTTTAATATATTGAGCCTAACCCAATCACAAGCTAACCAATTTAAAAAGTAACAATTTCTCATATTCAAAAATCGATTAATAAATTATATATTTAAATGAAGAACAAAACAAAAAAAACAGAAGAATGATGAAAATTAAGCAAAAATGAAAGAAAATAAAAAATAAATAAAATAAGGGCTAAGCACAGCCTTTAACAATTGATTCGTTCCACCCCAACCCATTTATAACTTAAGTCAGATCAACCCATCAAGCAGCATATAAAATAAAATGAATTAAAATTTATTATTTGAATAATACATTGAGTGGTGGGGAACTGATTAATCAATATAGTATATGGAGGATATGGTATATGATATCGAATGGATTATATTTGATTTTTATCAGATATTTTTCTACATATGTATGTTTGTGTTTATGTATGTAGTATGTATGTATGTATGTATGTATGTGTATGTATGTATATGTGTATGTTTGTATATGTGTATGTATATGTGTATGTATATGTGTATGTATGTATATGTGTATGTATATGTGTATGTATGTATGTATGTAAATGTATGTGTATGTATGTATGTATGTGTGTGTATGTTTGTATATGTGTATGTTTGTATATGTGTATGTATATGTGTATGTATATGTGTATGTATGTATGTATATGTATGTGTATGTATGTATGTAAATGTATGTGTATGTATGTATGTGTGTGTATGTATGTATATGTGTATGTATGTATATGTGTATGTATATGTGTATGTATGTATATGTGTATGTATATGTGTATGTATGTATGTATGTGTATGTATATGTATGTGTATGTATGTATGTGTGTGTATGTATGTGCATGTATGTATGTGTATGTAAGTATATGTATATGCATAAGTGTGTATATATGTGCATGTATGTATATGTAAATGAATGCATGTGTGTTTGTATGTATGTATGTACAGACAAGCAGATAGATAGATAGGCACAGGCATGGTTGTTTGGTTAACAAATTTCACTTCCAACTATATGGGTTCGTGTTCAGCCCTATTCTGAGATAACTTGAGTGAGTGTCTCTTATTACAATCCTAGGCCATCTGGCTCCTTGTAAGTAGATATGGCAGAGTGTATATGGAAACTAAAAGAAGACCATCGTGTATGTACATATACAGACATGTATATTTTTGTGTGTATATAAATATATATATATATGTATATAAGCACAATACACATGTGTATATATATGTGTATTTAGGGGGTGTAAGTGTGTGTGAGTGTGCATGGGTGGGTTATGTTTCCCTGTTTTCACATTGCTAAAAAAGGTTGTAAACAAGCATCACCAACATGCAAGCAACCTCATTGAAGTCCAATCTTCTGTGGAAATATGGCAAACGAAGGGAAAACATTACCTTCTTGAAAGGGGTGGATGGTGATGCCAAGGGTGATGACAGGATGGGTAGCTGGACATAGAAAATCTGCCAAGAATGGATGGAAAATAGATGATGTGATGATGATGATTTGAGTGTGTATAATTGAAAGAATGCTGTACTCTATTGACACACACTATGCAATCATATGAACACGCACACACACAGATATAACTATGTATGTGTGTGTGTGGTGCATATATGCATATATTTATGTTTACAGTTATATATATAAACACATAATATATATAAACACATACACCATATCTATACATATTTATATGAACATATAAATGCATACATACCTATATGTATGTACATACATATGTACAAGTATTTCTAAATATACAAGTATATGAAATAAAACCAATAAAATAAAATATGTATATGCATATATGTATGTGTGTATATATATATATATGTAATTATAGGCATATTCCTGTGCACATATGCAGGTGTGTGAGTGTATATGTATATATACACACAGATATATGTACACCTCTTTCTGTCTCTTTTTCTCTCAATCTATCTGTCTATCTATCTATCGGTATGTATGTATATATATATATATATATATATATATATATATAGAAATATATAAAACATACACTAGTTTCCACAAGCCGGTAGGTGCTTTTGTGCTGTTTACTACTTTCCTGCCTTTATATACACCCAGTCATAGATAATAATGGAAGCAATCTAGTATAGAAAAACAGAGGGTGACAGAAGGGGAGATAATAGGATAGTGATAAGAGGAAGAATAAAAATAAAGAGAAGTAAGAAAGGCACTGATGGGTATACACTTACACACACACATGTAAGCATATATATATATATATATATATATATATATATATACACATAGACACACACACAGATATCTGAAAGGTGTGTGTGTGCATGTGTATGTGTAGATACATACAGAGATAAATAGATAGATGAATAGATATGCACCCTTATTTAGCTATATAGCTAAATAGGGGTGCATATCTATTTATCTATCTATTTATCTCTGTATATTGAGATATGTAAATATGCGCATATTCATTTGTGTATATATACATATATATATATATGTGTATATATATATATATATATATATATATATATATATATAAATATATATTTATATGTGTGTATATAAATATATATAAATGTATTTATATTTATATATACATGTATATATAAACAATATAAATGTATATATATTAATATATACATGTATATATAAATATATATAAATGGATATATATTTATATATACATGTATATATCTTCTGTAAAAAAACATATACACATACATATCTATATATTATACATACATATATACATACACACTTATATATGGGTGTTTATATGTATGTATGTGTGTATGTACTTACGTATGTATGATTGTACCTACAGAAGCTCAGGCTTGAGTAAAAAGATACAGAAATGTTTCATAACTACATGGTTTCAAGTTCTGTCTCACTTCATGGCATCTTTGTCAACTACATTCTGATATACTCTCTGGTTATTCAACACCTCATACATGAAACTGGTAGTATATAAATACAAAAATGTCTCCCATCATAAAACATATTTGTGTGTATTTGTTTGTGCATGATAGGAATGGTAGGTGTTTGTGTGTGTGTGAATGTGTACACATCATTATCACTTAAGCAAAACAGTAATGTAATGTTTACACTACCTGCAAACATGATGTCTTGTGGCACTGCACATTCAACTTGGAACACTGGTGGCCTAAATAATGTGTACTTGGAAAGCAAGAAGTCTTGGCAATAGAAAGAGACTCAACTCAATAAATCTTCATCAAACCCATGATATTAACGGAAATGGTCAGAAATCAAGTGGAAAAAAGTAAGAATATATATATATGTATGTTTGCATATATATACACAGGAATTGCTGTGTGGTAAGAAGCTTGCTTCCCAAACACATGGTTCTGGGTTCAGTCCCATTGCATGGCACCTTGGGCAAGTATCTTCTACTATAGCCTCGGGCCGACCAAAGCCTTGTGAGTGGGTTTGATAGATGGAAACAGAAAGAAGCCCATCATATATATATATATGTATATATATATATATCTATGTGTGTGTTGGTCCCCTAAAACCACTTGACAACCAGTGTTGTGTGCTTATGTGCCTGTAACGTAGTGGTTCAGCAAAAAAAAAAAAAAAAAAAAAGCATGATGGAATAAGTTCTGGGGTCAATTTGTTCAACTAAAGCCCCTCAAGGTTGTGCTTCAGCATGGCCACAGTCAAATGACTGAAACAAGTAAAAGAATAAAAGAATATGTACACACATACAAATGTATTCATAGATGTGTATATATAATTGTATTTTTGTATATATAATATATATATATATATATATATATATATATATATATATATATATATAATATATATATATATATATATATATACACATATATATAGTCGTCATCATCATTATCATTGTCTTGATGTCTACAGTTCCATATTTGCATGAATTAGATGTGACTATATTCTGTCAGATACCTTTCCTGTCAGATACCCTTCCTGTCATCAACCCTTCTTCTTCTCAGATGAGCTAACAATTTCTTGGTCCAATGATCAATTAACAGCCTGAATATATCTCATGTAATGAACTGGAAATAGATATTACTGTTTAAGGTGCACATTTTAGAAAAAAAAAAACCTGTACAAGATATCAAAACATGGTAAGAAGCCCAAATATCCATTCATGGAGGACTGCAGACCAAAATATCTGGCAATTCCAACCAGATAACACAAGAGACATGTACACACACTCACTCACACTTACTCAGACACACACATACATATATACATATATATATATCTATGTATATATGTATACCACACACACACATATATATATATATATATATATATACACATATATCTGTATATATATAAATATATGTGCACACACATTATGTACATATATATATTTATATACATACATATATATATATATATATATATGGTGTGTGTGTGTGTGTGTGTGTGTGTGCATGTGTGTATGTGTTTGTATAACATGTATGTATATAAAATGTATTTTGTATTATATATGATAGATATAATTACTGTTATGCTTTGCAACCATATTCTTACAGGTTGCGTCCTTTGGCAAGTGTTTTATACTATATATTATAAATATGATATTAATATATCCTTTGACCTGTATCTTTTCCATTCATTGGGCAGTGGTCATGCAGGTCTTGAGAAATTTGGTCAAAGAAACCAACACTAGTTATCAAATGATTGACAGACTGGCAACTAACACATTTATATATGTTTGTATGTGTACATATATTTGTATGAGTGTATGTATATATATATATATATATATATACACACACACACCAATGGACTTCTGGTCATTTTCTGAATATGAAATTCATTCACAAGGCATTGGTCAACTTGGTGCCATAGTATAAAACACCTGTCAGAGGTGCTAATCAGTAGGAGTCAATGTGTAACCATATGGTTGCAAAGTAAAATAATAGCTACATCACATATAATACATAATATATTTTATTAAGGCTGTGATCCAGCATGGCCACACCCAAATGACTGAAAAAAGTAAAATATATATATATATATATATATATGTAGATCCCGGGTTGAGTCGGGGTTAACCACAGTAAATAAGGTACTCAATACATAGCAGAGTAAAGTAATTTATTTTAACAGTTCTAGTCCTGTAGAAGCTCCTTCTTTAAAATAATAAAAAAAAAAAATATATATATATATATATACACATGTGTGCACACATTCACATACACGCTTATGATGATGATTATATATGTGTGTGTATTTATGCATGTATGTATATAGGTGCATAACCTGCTGGCAATTTGCAACATCAGTGCCCAAAAAGTCATGCTACTAGTTATATGTAATGGATTAGAAAGAATTCATTAAATCAATTTTTTCTATGCCTAGATGCCCCTATACATCCAAGTGATGTAATAGTTCCACATGGCCATATATATATATGTGTGTGTGTGTGTATGCATGCGTGTGTGTGTGTGTAGTGAGAGGGAGAGGGAGAGAGATAGATAGATACATACATACATACACATATATACATACATTCATACATACATACATACATACATATATACATACATTCATACATATATACATACATACATACATATATAAGCATTCATACATATACACATATTTGTTTGCTAGGGAATATGTTTTGTTCTAAATGAAAATAATATTCATCGTTTTTTACAAATAATATCCTTTGAATTGTGTATGTGTTTGTGTGTATGCAATTGAGTGTGTGTGTGTGTGTGTGTGTGTGTGTGTGTGTGTGGTGTGTGTGTGTGTTGTGCATTTAATTCTTTGTGTTAAATATTCTTTTAATACATTTCATTTAATGTCTATTTGGTTCAACTATTCTTTTTATTAAATGCTAGATGAAAACTCATCATAACAGTGTATGTTTACACACACTCACACATACATGCGCATGCGTGCGCGCGCACACACACACACACACACACACACACACACCACACACACACACACACACCCATTGTTTGGTGCAATCATTAAAATATCCAAATACTACTTTTAGCTTTATTTTATTTTCTCACATTTAAATTTGCATATATTTATTTACCCGACTGAAAAAATTGAAGTTCTGGCCTCAAATACTCGTGCAGGTATGTGATTAATCATTTACTTTGCAACATATTGATGAGTAAGCAATCAATGCCACATGCTACAAATTATGGATAACCTCACCATGATGCAACATGGAGAGACTTCTACTAAAACATAGATACAAAAACAAATCACTTCAAAATAGTGACATATTGCTGACACTGACAATGGTGATGACGATGATGATGATGAAAAGGAGGACGATGAAAAATGATTTACTTTGATGATGACAGCAACAAGAATTAACTCAAAAGATAAAAAGTAATTTGGAAAATTTGGAAATTACGGACATAATTTTAAAAAATGTAAAACGAATGGGGAGAAATTAAACAGTTGTACATATACGCTCTCACATAATTCTAATGCACATACACATATATAAAAAGGCTCATATATTCACACATTCACTTGCAAACATACATATTCACAAATATATACACACACTCTCCATCATAAACACGTGTATCACACTCCAACTTTTAGCTATACTTAGACACATATAGACTTATATACATCCGCACTGAGACATTTGTACAAACAAGTATAGAGAAATACACAAAAGAATATACTCTCTCTCTCTCTCTCTCACACCACACACAGGCACAAATACTCACACATACACACAGACAGGCACAAATACTCACACATACACAGATGCACATACACAAACAATATATAAGCACACACACTAAAAAATAGTTTAGTTCTTGAAAGCATTGAATAAAATATAAATAAATACTAGATATTTTAAATTTAATTATGTTAGTATAATAATGAGAAAGTGCTAGAATATCAACAACAAACACAAAACTTACAGCAACATCAACAATATAATTGACGACAATAATGACAACAACCACAACAACAAGCTTTTGTTGGAAAGTGACAGTGGCATTCCTTCCTTATTGGCTAGATAGAAACCCACCTTCTGGCATACAAGCAAAACTAAAGATGGGTTGTGATTGGAGGATGAAGAAGCAGTGCTTACTCTTCTGATCCACTTACATAGCAGAATGCCATATTCTTCAGGAACTGAAAACAAATACACACATGTACACACACACACACACACACAGAAACACACACACGTGTGCTAACACATTCACACACACACACACACACACACATTCACACCACACATAGAGTAAGCTATTCTAATTATTTTCTACCACAGCTGCCATCAAAACAAATGTAAACCTAAATATGCAAATAATGATAGCAGGAAATCATATAAACGAGTTAATAACAGACCACAGTTTGCTTTCCCTAAACCAATCCGTTTTCTTATAAGGTAACTGACAAACAGCAAAAAGTAAATAGTTAATTAGAATTAGTAGAAATCTGATGTTTTGTCATTTTGTCTTTTTTTAAGTTAATGATGGCAAGGATAACTTTTTATTATCAAACTGAAAGTAATTGATGTAAAGAGCAGAAATATATATAAAACAACTCAACTTACAAATTCAAAAAAATAATAATAATACACCCACACATGGAAGAAGCTATTCAACTTCTTCCAATGCTAATTTCTCAACTTTAACATGAGAGAAAAACAAAAATTGGCATTACCGAATATTTAGAATTATATATATATTATATATATATTATATAGATATATATATATATATATATATATACAGACACACATACATACATGTATAAATACATGCATACATCATACATACATACATCCATACATACATGCTTACATGCATGCTTATAAACACAAGTGTCTGCCGGAGTGTATTTGTGTGAGGAAAAGATAAAGAGGAGGGGAGAGAGGAGTTGTTTAAAACCTGATATACAATTTGTTATCTCAAAATCAATTCTAAAATAAGAAGAACATCTAATGTCTTCAGAATATACAGCTTAAAATCTTTATATTATCATTGTAATTGTTGTTGTTGGTATTGAAATCTTGAAATCTTATAAAAAAAAAAAAAAACTTTAAAAGTAAACTTAATAAAAACAAAACAAATGAATAACTATTTAAAATATAACAAAATAAATTTCACAGAAATCTTGCAATAAAGCTAATTCTCAAAAGATTTTATTTTTATTTTCGATAAAAACTGAATAGGAAGGAATATTTAATTCAGAGAGTTATGGCACCGTGTTAAGTTATTCATGATGAATATTTATTCAACACAACACACACACACACATACCTTAAGATCTAGCAGAGCATTGATTCTAAAGAACAACTCTCATTGGCTTACAAACGCATACTCAATTTTCTATTTTCGCTTGTCTTTTTTTTTTTTTTTTGCTTTTGATTCTTGGATTTATTTTTCCTTCCTCCTCCCTTCGTTTTCCTTTGCTTTTGTTTGTATTCGTTTTTGTTTTCCCTGCAACTACTTATGCAGGGTGTGTTAGAGGATACGACAACGTGGCGCTGTAACTGTTTGATTAAGCATAAAGGTATACGCCTCCAGACTCTCATGCATTTCATTTTAAGCTTACAAGTCTACCCATTTTGTTTGGCTGCAGCAAGTGCAAACAAGCAAGCAAGGCATGGACACTTGGGAGACATGCTCAAGAAGGCAAACGAAGCGCATGTAATAATGACTTTCAAAATATATTTTTAAGCAAGATTCAAAGAATATGTAATCTACATTGTATAATATATATGTATATTATAAAATGTATCTATACACACACACACAGGAATATATATATATATATGTTTATATACATATATGCACATATACATATATATACACACACATACACATAGAAATGTATATCTACATATATAAATATATATACACTCATATATATATTTATATATACTTTATTTAAAGCAGCAGAAAATTCAACAAAATCTGTTTGTTGAATTTGTTGAATTTTCTGCTGCTTTAAATAAAGCATATTACTCTACCACTGTTATTTGAGTACTCTTTTTTCCACCTTGTTTCACATTTATGTGTTTACTCCGGTATATATATATATACACACACATACATATGCATATATGCACATACATATATATACATATATATGAATACACATATACATATATACATAGACGCACATGCACACACATATATATACATATGCAAATATATATAACTATGTGTATATATTCTGTTTTTTAACATGTTGCTATTATTTCAAAATACTTTTCATTTTAGTTTGTTTTCAATTGATTGATTTTTCACATAACTCTCTAAATATAAGTTTTTTGTGCTGTATGTGTGCATGCTTGTGTAAGTAAGTGTAAAGAAAGAATGATAACAAGGGAATCCCTTATCTATTTACAAATGAAAGAAAAGAAAAAAACTAAAAGAAATCTGTATTTTATCTTTGGTCCTTTATTTTTAATTACCTTAACAAATATATATTCAATATGATATGTCACTCATTTGTTGAGATATTCTTTACCACTCACTTATGCGTGTGTGTATGTGTATGCGTGTGTGAGTATATGTATATGTGTATGTGTGTGCGTGAGTATAAATATATATATATATAGATATAAATATATAGATATAAATATGCATATATTATGTGTGTATATATATATAAATATACACAAACACACACACACACACACACACACATATATATTATATATATATATATATATAAACATATATATATGTTTATATCTATATATATATACACACATACACATATACATTTTTTTTTCTAGTTTCAGCTCGGAGCTGTGGCCATATAGTAAAAGTAATTTGAAATAATTAATAGCAACACAAAAAAAAACAGTATTAATATCAAAGTATAGAAAAGAAGATGATAGCTAAAAGAGAAGTCATACAATTTAAGAAGGATAGAAAATTTCATGTGAATTTGAAAACTCCAAAGATATTACAGTTTCTTCTGAAGTCTTTAAATAATGTAATGGAAACTCTTTATGTAAATTTATAAGGGGAAATTATATATATGTATATATGTATATGTATACACACACACTATATATATATATATATATATACACATATATATATATACACACACACACACACACACACACAGGGCTGTGTGCATAAATATATGTATACAGATATATATACATATGTGTATACACACACATATATATATATATATATATACATGTATATATATATATATAGATAGATAGATATAGATAGATAGATAGATAGATAGATAGATAGATAGATAGATAGATAGATAGATAGATAGATAGATAGATACCTATTGAAGTTAAATAAAGAGATTGTAATTATTTGCAAGTTTTCAAATGAAAATACCTAGAGCATAGGTAGAATAGATATAATAATGGTGTTGTATTAATCCCTGTAAGATGATAAGCTATCCCTGAGTATAAGTTTATTTGTCAAATAACAAAATTGATAATGCGATATGAAATAAACTCATAACAGGCTAACATTACAGATTTTAGGAAAATATTATATAAGAATTGCACAATCATTTTTTTTACCAACAATAATGATAATAATGATAATATTTTTAGCAATAATAGCAACAAGAAACTAATTACTAACTAATTGAAAGTCTCCAAATCTAAGAATACAAACTCTGAAATTAGGGATATGATGAATAGTAATAATAATATCATATTGTAATTAGTAAGTACTTCATCCTATTTGAAGAATTTCATATTTAGGCACGGAAAGTAGATTAAGGGAGAAAATGTAAGTAAAGCAAAGAAAAAAAAAAAAAGAAAAAGGGAGATTCAGCAAAAGTTATAAGAGGAGGACTACAAGATAAAAAAAACAAATAAACCCAAAGAGAAACGGAGTGGGCATGAAAATGTTTACTATACAAGAAGTTTGCATCTTTAAAAATGTGAACAAAATTATGTGTATTAATAAAAGAAATTTAAAAGTTAGTTTTGTGTGTGTGTGTTTGTGTGTGTGTGTGATAGAGAGAGGAGAGAGAGAGAGAGAGAGAGAGAGAGAGAGAGAGAAGAGAGAGAGAGAGAGCATGTGTGCATATCAGGAGAAAACTCAAAACATAAATCAAAACATCTCACTGCAAATATCAAAATACGCAATGGCTAAAAACGCTCATTTTGAAATGATGCATATGCAATATGCTTTACATCAGAAGAAATACAAGATATATATATATATACATATAGAAAACCTAGGATAAAAAAAAGCCCAAGTTAAAGCATGATGAGTATGTATATATATACATGTCTATGTTTACATATAGATAGAGAGAGAGCGCGAGAGATAGGTAGATAATATAATTATATAAATATATATATATATATATATATATATATATTATATGTAATATTGTGTTGTGTGTGTATTTATGTATAAAAGAAAACTCCAGTTAAGCAAATACAAAACATAAACAAAGTGAAATTTGATAACATTCATACAGTACCGAAGTTCAATCTGTATTTGGCCCATGCCAGCATCGTAACGTCTCAGTCGCCCTACAACTTGAGTGTATCTGCTGCCGCCCAGATTGTGTCATCAGAGAGAGAGAGAGATGGAGAAACAACAGTGGGACAAAGAGAGAGAGAGAAAGAGGGAGAGGAGAGAGAGAGAGAGAGAGAGGGAGAGGGAGAGAGGGAGAGCCAGTGAATGAGAGAGATTTTGAGAGAATATGTGGGAGGGGTAGAAGTACTGGGAGGGAGTATAGGAAAACGTGGGAGAAGCAAGTATTCCTAGCAATGCTTTTAGTGGTGGTGGTGGTGGTGGTGGCAGTCGGTTACAGAGGCATTGGGAAATGAAATAGAAGGAGAGTCAAATAAGGGGGAAAAAAGAACGAGAGAGGGAGGGTGAGTGATAATACTTTTAGTGATGCTGTTTTAGAAGGACTGGGAGAGGAGGACAGAGATGAAAGGTGGTAGTGGTAATTGTGCTAGTAGTATTGATAATAGCGGTGGTGGTGGTGATGGTGGTGATGCTGCTGCTGCTAGTAGTAGTAGTTGTAGTAGTAGTAGTAGTAGTAGCAATTGTAGTCATAGTTGTGATGATGTTGGTGGTAGTTGTACTTACAAAGTAGTGATATAAACAGGACCACACTTTTGGTCTGTTTTTTTTTTTTTTTCTTCTTCTTTTTTTTTTTTGATATCACATCACACTTTTGCTCGGCCAGATAAGATAGCAAGACACCCGCGCACAACACAACACAACACAACACAACACAACAACTGCAGCAGAGCAAAACAAAGTGGAACGGAGCAAGAGAAGAGCACAGCAGTGCAATAGACTAGGAGGGAAAAGATGAAGATGTTTGCATGTCAGAGGCTTTGCTTATTGTTGCTGCCACTGCTGCCGCCGCTACCACTGCTGCTGACACTGCTAACACCAAAGATGAAGCTAGTGCTTACACAACTACAGCAGCAGCAGCACAACCACCACTAACCACCACCACCACCACCAACAGCAATAATAACAACAACAACAATGGGTCAGTTTTAATTTCCCATTGCGCTGTTTAAGGTTAAGTAGTAGTAGTAGTAGGAGTAGTAGTAGTAGTAGTAAGTAGTAGTTGTAGTGGTGTTGGTGGTGGTGTTGTTGTTGTTGTTGTTGTTGGTGGTGGTGGTGGTGGTGGTGGGATGGTGGAGAAGAAGAAGAAGAAGAAGAAGAAGAAGAAGGAGAAGAAGAAGGAGAAGATAAGGAGAAAGGAGAAGAAGAAGGAGAAGAAGAAGAAGAAGAAGAAGAAGAAGAAGAAGAAGAAGAAGAAGAATTTAGAACAGTAGCAGCAGTGGCAGGCGGAGGAGGAGGAGGAGATTAAGAAAGATATTGGAAATAGTGAAAGTATGAGGAGGAAAAGTGGTGATAGTGGTGGTAGCAGCGATTAAGGTAAAGAGAGGGATAGAGAATGGGTTTGTAGCTGCTGCTGCTGATGCTTTTTTTTTTTGAGAGGAGGAGGAGAATTAAAGAGGAGAAGGAAAAGGAGAAAGAGGCGGAGGGAAATATAAGCATAAGGAAGCAGGGAGAGAACAAACGAAGGGGAAACAAATGATGGTGATGAAAGCATTTGTGATGATATTGTCAGCAATAGCAGTAATAATGATTGTAGCAGTATTGTTTGATGGTCATCAATGCAGTGGCAGTAATGTAGCAGAGAAGTTGATAGTAGCAGTGGCCTGTGTGGACATTCTGACAGGTCAGCTAAAGAAAATAAACAATAACAGAGAAGGATAGGCGCAGGAGTGGCTGTGTGCTAAGTTAGCTTGCTAACCAACCACATGGTTCCGGGTTCAGTCCCACTGCGTGGCATCTTGGGGCAAGTGTCTTCTGCTATAGCCCCGGGCCGACCAATGCCTTGTGAGTGGATTTGGAAGACGGAAACTGAAAGAAGCCTGTCGTATATATGTATATATATATAATGTGTGTATGTGTGTGTATGTGTTTGTGTGTCTGTGTTTGTCCCCCTAGCATTGCTTGACAACCGATGCTGGTGTTTGGTTTACGTCCCCGTCACTTAGCGGTTTCGGGCAAAAAGACCCGATAGAATAAGTACTGGGCTTACAAAGAATAAGTCCCGGGGTCGATTTGCTCGACTAAAGGCAGTGCTCCAGCATGGCCGGAGTCAAATGACCGAAACAAGTAAAAGAGTAAAAGAGAGTAAAGAGTAAGGATATGTGGATGGTGTACCAAGCACAGCTTTGGTAGAGCTTAGTCCGGCTACCTACAACCACTACTTTCACTATATTATTTGCCCCACACATAAGCTATTTAGGGAGTCTCAGTATTATCACTTGACCTAGCAAAATTAGTAGCAAAATGTTTCTTAAATCACATCCTGCATCATCATAAAAGGAAAAACACATTCGATGGTATAGTCTCAGATATACAAAAGACGAGATAGTCATAAATGGAATGTTTTTGAATGCAGGCCTGCTCAAGGCTAAATAATAAACAAGTCCCCCCCCCCACACACACATATATATATACATATACATACACACACACACAAACAGATATATATATATGTATATATATATATATACACACACATATAGACACATGTGCGCACAAACACACACACAAACACACGCACAAACACACACACACAAACACACACACACAATCACACACACACACACACACACACACACATACAACAGGCAAAAGAAAACAATACAAAGAGGCTAGTGGGACATTTTTGGTTGCTGTACCAACACTAGCACCATCCCATACAGAAGAAGTACACAATTCACTGCCCTACAACAGATTACTATCGGCAAGTCACATATAATTGGCAGAAGTGACAATGAAGAGGTGCTAGGAATGGCTGACCCAGTATGGCAGATGTTAAGAGTGTGGATCAGCTGTCTATTCGGGGGGGGGGGGACAATTTATAGTGATACTTGTGGTGACAGTGGAAGTGATGTTGATGCAGACAACACATAAACAGTTTTTTTAAAATTATTTTGTAAAGATAAAAAAAAAACCCTTATCAATGAATACAATAAGAACCAAATAAAACAGAAGGAAGCAATGATATATCAAATGTAGAAATATATCATCATCATCATCAATCATCCTTAACCCTTCCGTTACCAACCCGGCCAAAACTGTCTCTGGCTCTGTAGTACAAATGTCTTGTTTTCATAAGTTTTGAATTAAAATATTCCACTAAGCCTTAGTCACAATTTACATTCCTAACACTAGCTGAATGATAACTAAGTTATTTTACTAAATTCTTTGTTATATTTAAAATAATTGAAAGAAACACAGAGCATCTCAAAATAAATACAGTAACGAAAGGGTTAATGTTGTTTGTTTTAATTTGTTGTTGTTTTTTTTACTCAGTACTATTGGTATGGGTTTCCAATACATATTGCCACATACACACACAGCCCAAGTTACTTACTCTACCAAACAAAAATAAATACATAATTTCATGCCTACGGAGATACTAATTAATACACACACACACATACACGAGTAGCCCTCCCCCCCCCCCCCGCATACACACACACACAGCAAGTACATGTACATAGAATAAAAAATTGCACAAATACAAATTCACAACTGTTGGAAAAAGAATCACAAAGTTTTGGGTGGTTTTCTAAAAAACAAAATAAGCCTGATATTAAAAAATTGTTATCATTAAGAAGAAATGAATATTGAAGTTCAGCACTCCTTTTTCTTTCAATAACCTTTACTTTTAACCCTTTAGTATTTAAACCGGCCATATCTGGCCAAAATATTTAATCTGTTTTATACTCAAACTGACCAGATCCAGGCTCTCACACCTACCCTACAATGTTATTCTACATTAAGAAATTACACCATCAACATCTTGAAGATATGAGATAATGCATGATTAATTCAAATCAATGGGAATCAATAAGCATTATGTTTGATAGAATAATCTGAACACTAAAGGGTTAAACATATGTATACCATTCATCGTCGTCGTCATCATCATCATCATCATCATCATCACTAACATCCTTATTATAACTGCTCAGTTGAGCCCTCTGGATAAGCAAAAGGTATGACTGTTACTTCTGATTAACTACATCCTAAAAACTTCACAAAATTAATAGCCTTGTACATAACATGGAAATAATAATAATAATAATAATAATAATAATAATAATAATAATAATAATAATAATAATAATAATAATAATAATAATAATAATAATAATAATAATAATAATAATAATAATAATAATAATAATAATAATAATAATTATAATAATAATAATAATGATAATAATAATAATAATATCCAATATCATGATGTTGTTGATTGAAGATATTGTGTCTACCATGGTGAGGGTGGGGACTTGTACTGTCTGTCAAGTCACAACAAGGACCTCAAACAATACTTTATGCAATATGCGTGCGGTTCCAAATACTGCCGATTTTTGCAATACACCTAGATTATAGGGAATTTTCTATAGTTTGCAGATGTGTTTTTTCAGGTTGGAAGGTATTGAATCCAATGCTCCAATGACAATAGGGACAACCGTTATGCTTGTCTCTCGAAGCTGCCACATCTTAACAACCTCAATTCTCAGGTTTCCATATTTATCAATCTTTTCTCTTTCTTTCATGATGATATGTTGATCTCCTCCTGACACTGCCACATCAATTATTAGGCACTCTTGTTTGTTTCTCCTAAAAGGTTATTATATCCAGCCTTCGGTGCTCTAACACCTTGTCTGTGTATGGAAGTCAAAGTCCCAGAGGATTTTTGCCTTCCTCTTTTCGTTCATTACCATACAGTGTATGTTGATACCAAGCACCCATTACCTCATATCCATACTTCTAGCATAGTAGCCAGTGAAGGTGTTGCGCTACCTTGTCATGTCTCTCTTGCTGGTTGTTCATGATTAGAATTCATGAGCACTCTCAAGTCCATTTTTGGTCCTTATGCATTAGCAGCATTCAGAAGCAGGTCTTGTTTGCTGTTTACCAAATATTCTGCCACATTTCTTCTTTGACTGTTGATGTGCTCCCATATACTAATCATCAGCCCATATCCACCTTTACCCCTCTTCATGTAGAGCCTGTGTAGTGTACATTCACCATAGGGTGGAGGGCACCATGCATTGTCATTGTCTTTTGGGTAGGGCGATCCAGTTGGTGACCATTTCAGGATGGGTGCACTGTAGTGGACTATAAAAATAGCCCATATGTTGATGGCAGTCACAGGGTTCTTTGAGTTGAGTTTTGATTTCAAGAGAAATTTCAGTTGCTTAAAATATGCAGTGATAACCTTGTCTTTCATTTCTGTGTGCAAGATATTGTCCAGCTCTAGGATCCCATCATCATCATCATCTGGGTCTTCCATTCTTCCGCCATTTGACAATTCTATGCCCCTACAGTCTGCTCTTTAACCCTTTTGTTACTGTATTTATTTTGAAATGCTCTGTATTTCTTTCAATTACTTTAAATATAACAAAGAATTTAGTAAAATAACTTAGTTACCATTAAGGTAGTGTTCAGAACATAAACTGTTACTAAGTTTTGGTGTAATATTTTAATTCAAAATTTATGAAAACAAGACATTTGTACTCAGAGCCAGAGCCGGTTTTGGCCGGGTTGGTAACAAAAGGGTTAACTCATTTCAAAGTGAGCACCGCACACTTCAAGGTACTGAATTCCATCCCTATATCCTTGCTGCACATCTGCACCATCTCAACCAGCCTCTCCATTTCAGGCTCTGCTTTTGCAAACAGTTTTAAATCATCCATGGTGGTTGAGATGTGGTCCATTCTTTCGAAGCTCATAGTGCATGTTGACTTTACATAGGACTAGAGAAAGTGGGATCAAGGCTATAACGAATAATGTAGGTGAAGATCAGTGAATGTGTAGGCAAGGTGAAGGTGTAGTAGAGGAGAGGCTGGCCAACCAATGTAATGTAGAAAACCCTGTATTACAAGAGAATATGACTGAGGAACAGAGAAACTTCAGGACACGACTTGAGGATATAATAGTTACAAGAAGAGAGACCATGCTGGTGAATTATTATCATTATTATTATTATTATTATTATATCATCATCATCATCATCATCATCATCATCATCATCATCATCATTATTATTATTATTATTATTATTATCATCATCATCATCATCATCATCATCATTATTATTATTATTATTATTATTATTTTTTTTTTTTCTTCTTTCAAATTTGCTTCCATTTCTTGCCGAGTGTCTTCCCGACTCCTAGGGCAAAGATTATTATTATTATTATTATTATTATTATTATTATTACTATCATTATTATCTCTGTTAATAACAATCAACAGGAGAATCGTGTTAAGTTTCAATGTCTTCTTTGGTACAGCTTCTTTGGCTGGATGCCTTTCCTAATGTCAACCACTTTATCAGGTGTACTAAATATTTTTTTCCATGGTACTGGTACTAGTCGTCAAGTAACTCACAAGACAAGACCCCTCAAATGAGGAGTTTATATTACTGAGGAAGGTTGATTGATGCTAGGAGTGTAAATGTGTGTGTATATATATATATTTATATATATATACATACATACATATATATATAAACATATACATACACACACACATATATATATACACACATACATACACACACACATACATAAACACACAGTACCTATTATTTATGCCAGTCTATAGTGTTATTTTTAAAAATTTTTGTATCAGGTATTCTATGTGTGTGTGTGTGTGTATGTGTGTGTGTGCGTGCACCCCAGAAAAGTTTATTACAGTAGCTTTGTCATTTTTAAGCTTGATTCTCTCTTTGGGATAAAATAAGATATACCACTATTATTATCACTATTTATTTGGACCTTGCACCCCCATCAAATAATCAATATTGTTAATTGCAGATGTTCCTGTTGGTAACATTGTTGATACAATTGATACAAATGTGCTAATATGGTCATGTAATGTGTATGGATGGGGACAGCTGCATAAAACGGTACTGATCACTTCGTGAGGATGGAACCCATGGAAAAGAAAGACCTGGGAAAACACAGGACAAAGTAGTGATGACTGACCCCGGGTTGTTGAGCCCCATGGAGGAGATAAGAAAGGATCAAGAAGATGGCAATGTGCAGTGCTTGAGAAGGACCATCAATCTCAGCAAAAAATAAGGCTCCAAAAGTATATTGCTTCTGTCTCTACCCTTGCACCTAAGCCTTCCTCTGCCAAGCCCCCCCCCCACAATCCATCTTCTTAACTCCAATTACTCCATTACTCTCCTAACTTCTGACATATTTACTTCATCATCATCATCATCACCATTTAGCGTCCGTTTTCCATGCTAGCATGGGTTGGACGGTTCAACTGAGGTCTGTGAAGCCAGAAGGCTGCATCAGGCCCAGTCTGATCTGGCAGTGTTTCTATGGCTGGATGCCCTTCCTAACGCCAACCACTCCATGAGTGTAGTGGGTGCTTTTTACGTGCCACCCGCACAGGTGCCAGACAGAGCTGGCAAACGACCACGAACGGATGGTGCTTTTTATGTGCCACCGGCACGGGGGCCAGGCGAGAGTTGCTGTAATTATATATGAGAACTGCACATATTTCACTGTCCTTTTGTGCTACTGCTTGTATCTCTCCTTGGAACCACTTCCTTTGTCACCCATCCTGCAGTCTCAGTATCATCCCTTACCTCTATATTTTCCATTGAATACCTTCTTATATCTATTCTCCTGCACAACTTCTTATATCTAAGCTTGATGCCCCCCCACCATCATACCTATTTCTTTACTACCCACAAGGGGCTAAACACAGAGGGGACAAACAAGGACTGACAAACAGATTAAGTTGATTATATCGACCCCAGTGCGTAACTGGTACTTAATTTATCAACCTTGAAAGGATGAAAGGCAAAGTCAACCACGGCGGAATTTGAACTCAGAACGTAACGGCAGACGAAATACCGCTAAGCATTTCGCCCAGCGTGCTAACGATTCTGCCAGCTCGCCGCCTTTGATGTCCCCCACCATCACCACCACCTGTTTGTCATGCACTATATCCATCCCTGCATACCTCTGACTGTCATCTTTATCACTGTGCATCTTTTTTTTACCTTGCCCACATTTCACCTCATCTCCCTATTTCTCATCTATCTACAATTTTATTATACTGTTACTCTCTATCACCC
>NC_043001.1:131450733-131470733 GCF_006345805.1 Octopus sinensis | reverse complement strand
AGACAATTACAACTCTGAATGAAAACTGAATTTCCTCAAATTACATACACACACATAAGTAGTGTACATCCATATATATGTGTGTGTGTATATATATACGTATATATATACATATTTATATATATATATATATACATATATAATATATATATATATATATATATATATATATATATATATACATATATATATATATACATATATATATATATATATATATATATATATATATATATGTATATATATATATATATATATATATATATATATATATATATATATATATAATCATTTAGCATAAAAGTGGAAAAGCTTAAATTTCATACTTTAATTTGACTCAACAACTGTTTCATTAAGATAAACATCAACAAAATAAAAATTGAAGTAAATTTAATTACATTAATTTAAAGACTGTGTTTACCCAAATCATCTGCAATGTTGTGTTATGTTAATCAGAAAATAGTCATCACACACACACACACACACACACACACACAGCTACAGACAAGAACAGAGATGAAGGGGGTTAAAGCAACAGAGAAGGAGAGCAAAGCATTTAAAAAATAGATAGGAAAAAAGAAATGAGGGAGGAAAACAAAGAAAGGAAGGTGTTTGAGAGAGAGAGAGAGAGAGAGAAAGAGAAAGAGACAGAGAGATAGAAAGAGTAATAGAGAGAGGCGGCTGAGGGAGAGAAACAAAGACAGAGAGAGGGACCTATGTAAATAGAGGCTAATGAGTATAAAACAAAAAAAAAAAAACAGAGGGCTAAAAATGAGAAAAGGGGGGAATACAAGGAAAGAAGAGTAAAAAAGATAGAAGTACACAAATATGTACATGTGGGTGTATGAATCTATGTGTGAAGATTTCTAATATGCAGATATGTATGTGTATGTATGTATGCACACACACACAACCACAGGTGGGTGTGCAAAAATAAAATGTTGAAGACACAGGGTAAAAGGGAAGGGAAGAAAGAAATATAAAAATATACTTATGTATGTGTGTGTGTGTGTGTGTATGCAGAAAAAGAGAGAGGGGGGGAAGAGGGGGAGAGGATGAAAGGAAGAAAAGAAGAGATAGATAGATAGAGAGAGAGAGAGAGAGAAGAGAGAGAGAGAGAGGAGAGGAAGAATATGAGGGAGCAGGTCTCAGATTACAGCACTTAAATGTAATCATCCATAGCAGGATATTACATACCAAATCATTAATGCAAACCATTTTCTAAAAAAATAAATTTTGTTTTTTGTTTCATTTTTATATAACATTTTTTGATTTACATAATGGCATGTTTCTTTCCTTTGTTGTTTTTCTTTTTGCCTAAGAGCAAGCCTGGAACACAGCAGAAATGGAAGCAGTAGCAGCAGCAGCAGCAGCAGCAGGGTGTTGGTAGGGTGTGGGTATCTCTTGGGTAGCAAGTATCGATAGCTTCATTAAGGCCCAGAAGCTTAGGTTAATTATTAACAAGCCTTTTATTGTTATATATAGAATGTTAGTAAACAAATTATAATAACCAAGTCTACCCCTTAGATTTTGTCTCTACCAATCAATGCACATAGAAAAAATAAGACTAAATGAAATTGATACATCACAATTTGTGTGTGTGTGTGTAAATGCATATTAAACTTGGTACGTGTGTGTATGTACATGTGTGCATCTATGTATACTTGTTTAAATGATTGGGACAGTGGTCATGCTGAGGCACTATCTGCAAGGATTTAGTAAATCAAATTGATCCCAGTGCTTCCCTATACTTTTTGAGTCTGGAACTTATTTTATCACTCTCCTTTGCTGAACTTAGAGCTCAGTTGTTGACTGCCATGACACTGCATCCTTTAAGGCCCTCATGCTTTCCGAAATCCGCTGAAACTACACCTGATTATACATACACTTTAGATAAGTTGTAGTGTACCTGAGCACTATACACAATGTTTTTTATTATTATTATAAATAAGAGATATAAATAAATCAACAGTTTGTAAAGCAGTGAGGAACAAACATGAAAATACACACACACACACACACACACACACACACACACACGCACACGCACACACATGTATATACATGCATACACATGTGTACTTGTGTTTGTATTATATATGTATCTGAGTATGTATAGATATGTATATAAGGGTATCTAGCCATAGAAAATCTGCCTTGGTGAATGAATCCTGTCTTGCCCCTTACTAGCATGAGAAAGTGGATGTTAGAATGAGTATATATATATATATATATATATATATATATATATATATTCGAAACGTAGAGTAGATGAAACCATAGCGACTGAAGAAAGGGTTTTTTTCTTTGTGTTAATTGTCCTGTACTCTATTTTTTGTTGTTTAAAAAAATGTCCAGTTCCTTGGGTTTGTGTCTATGTTTTCGTTTCTCATTGTGTTCGACATCTTTTTGGTGTCCTGTACTCATATATGCGTGTATATGTACATGTAGAGGTAGGTACGTACATATATGTTTATATATATGCATATGTTTTATTTATTAATATATATATATATGTATGTATATGTGTGTATATATATATATATATAGTATTAGTGTATGTGTATCAGTGTCCCAAATATAACATACTTCTTGTGCCTTCTTTCAATTGCAGTTAGTCCTTAGATAAAACAATTTCTACCCAGTAAATGAGTGGTATCAGTTTCAGGTTACCAATGTGTATTGATGTGAGTGACTGTATAAATGTATGTATGCACTCTATTCATGTATGCATGTGTATGTATATACACATGCACATGTGGTTGTTGGCATGTGTTTTGATGCATGTATGCGTTTATGTATATACATGCATGTATATCCTTTTATTCTTTTATTTGTTTGTCATTTGACTATGGCCATGCTGGAGCACTGCCTTTAATCGAGCAAATCAACCCCCAGGACTTAATTCTTTGTAAGCTGAGTACTTATTCTATTGGTCTCTTTTGCTGAACTGCTAAGTTACAGGGAACATAAATGCACCAGCATTGGTTGTCAAGCGATGATAGGGGGGTGGACAAAGACAGGCACACACACGCACACACATAGACAACAGGTTTCCTTCAGCTTCCGTCCATCAAATCCACTCACAAGGCTTTGGTCAGCCCGAGGCTATAGCAGAAGACACTTGCCCAAGATGCCACACAGTGGGACTGAACCCAGAGCCATTTGGTTCGTAAGCAAGCTACTTACTGCACAGCCACTCCTGCACTTATACATGTATTTAATAATGATTTTTTAGTTGTGCTTAACTCACAAATATAATCCTGCCTCCTATGAGCAAAAGGTGTGAAATCTTAGCAGGATGGGGGAACTTTATTACATTGACCCCAGTGCATGCCTGGTACTTATTTTACTGGCCTCAAAAGGATGAAAGGCAAAATCAACTATGGTGGACTTTGAACTCAGACTGTAAAGTACCAGAAAAAATGCTGTGAAGTATTTTGTCTAACATGCTGACGATTCCGCCAGCTTGGCATTTTAGATAACTCGCAAATATGAAAATATTTTTTCCATGCAAAGTATTTTGCAAAGTTTGGTAAAAATGGAATGAATTAATGATTAGAGCTATAATATAATGAAATGTGATGATGAGTAAAAAGAAAGGGGACATGAAAATAAGGGCATATAAGTAATACAAATAGGAAAAATTTCTTTTCTCAGTGGAAGTTTTCCCATATTTGAGTGTAAATGAACATGTTAAATATAAATGTACACAGCTTATTTTAATCATTGTTGCTTAATGTGCCTGTAACTAATGAATAATTAAAAATTTTTGCATTCTATCATTTTAATCATTATTTAATTTCATTTAATATAACCTCTTTCACCATAGCCACCAAACAGGAAAATTGCCTGCCCAGTGTTATTAAAGAAGAGCAGTAGGGTGCTCTTCTCAATGAACTTGGCGAGTGCATCATCATCATCATCATCGTTTAACGTCCGTTTTCCGCGCTAGCATGGGTTGGACGGTTCGACCGGGGTCTGGGAAGCCAGGGGCTGCTCCAGGCTCCAGTCTGATCTGACAGAGTTTCTACGGCTGGATGCCCTTCCTAACGCCAACCACTCCGTGAGTGTAGTGGGTGCTTTTTATGTGCTTTTAAGAATTGCATAGTATAAATATAGGAGATTTAAACCTGTGAGTTTATATTTGTATGCATGTGAATGATTTTTGTTTTGTTTTGTACATGTTGTGAATGTAATTGTAGGTATTTGTGCATGTATGTGTGTGCATGAATGTGCATTTTATTATTATATTATTAATATATCTGCCAATTTAGGAATTTATGACTGTCTATGAGCATGTGTGTGTTTGTGTACTTCAAATATGCACACAGTTTAACCCTTTAGCATTTAAACCGGCCATATCCAGCCAAAAGTATTCTGCTTGTTCTATGTTCAAACTGGCCATATCTGGTCTCTTACACCAACCCTACAATATCATCTTAAAAATTAACAACTACCTCATCAAAATCTCATAACTACAAGATAATGCATGATTAGTTCAAAACAATGTGGATAAAAAAGCATTAGTTTTGGCAGAATAAGGCAAACACTAAAGGGTTAAGGAATCCATAGGCATGTGTAAAGGCCTGTGTATCCTAAGATTTGTGCATTAATAGATACATGTCTTTTAGTTTTCATGGGAGTGAATAAGTCTAAGTGTTGGGTGGTTTAGGATTGAAATATGAAATATAACTTATCAAATAGTTTACACTCAGTTGATCCCTTTGCAGGTAAATTATTATTAACATCATCATCATCATCATCAACATCAATATCTACATAGCTGATGCTTTTGTTGTAATCATCTTCCCCACCAACCTCACCAACAGCACTGCATTCTCCACTGCTTTGTTGTGGTTGCTTATTTTTATTATTTTTCAGTAGCTTAAATGTTTAGATGCATTTTTAAATTAGCCAACAAAATACAACACACTCACACATATACCAAATCAAACTGATACAGAAAAATTCTCTTCATCATCATAAGTATGTTTGTAGGTGTGTGTATATATACATGTGTGTGTGTGTAAACATGCATTTATATATGAGTGTGTCTGTATATGTATGTGTGTGTGTAGACACTTATGTATGCATATATATGTGCATGTAAAAAGCAATAATATTCGAAAGTATTGCATACAGTGCTCAGGTGCAAATATGCATATATATATTTATTCATATATGTATATATATATATATATATGTGTGTGTGTGTGTGTATGTGCATTATATACATATGTATGTATGATTGTATATATGTATAGTTATACACGTATATATGTATATTTATATAGTTATATATATATATGTGTGTGTGTGTGTGGGCAAGAATGTATTTGTGATTGTGTGTGTGTGTGTACGTATGCATTGCATGTGTACTTGTATGTGTGTGTCTGTTAAAGGCATAACATATATATATATATATATATATATATATACATATATATATATATATACATATATACACATATATATACATATATACACACACACACATATATATATATATATATATATATATATACACACATATACATATATATATATATGCTAACTGATAATTTTCAGAAAGCTAGAGAATCCGTTGAAACGCTTCACTTTGCATGCAACTAGTTATAATGTAAAAATGTTTAAATTACTTTTAAAGAGAGGTGAAAAGATATATTTCCTATATACATATAAATATATATGCACTAGCAATCTTTTCAACATGAAACCTTTTATAAGCATTCCATTTCGGTTTTTAAAAACTTTTCTGAATGACTGAAATGTGAGAACAGGTGCTTCAAACACTTTTCTCTTGAATATTCTATAGGACAACCCCTAGTGAGAAGTTTTGATTGGTAAATTGAAAAATAAACCATGTTTGTAAAAGATATATTTTTCAAGCAGAAAAATCATACTTGTATGGATGTGAGGGTGAAGAAAAATAAAAATGCATTACAGATAAATGGTAAGTACAGAGTTTTTCATAGCCTACTTTACAGGCAAGCAAGTTGCTCTTTTGAGAATTTCACGTGCACACACACGCACACACACACACACACACACACACACATACACACATACATGAATGTACACTTACATATATGTATGTATTTACTCAAGCAAAATGTTTACATATACATCTATAAATATATATATATACACACACATATATACAAATATGTTTATACATTCACATGCATACTATACATATTTACATACATATATACATATAAATATATTTACACACACATACATAGAAACGTGTTCATGAAATCCTTTTATCAATGAGAAGAATGTTAGAAAGAGTAAAATATGAATTGAAAGGGACTTCTAATACACTCCTTCTAGATATTTCAGAAGAAGAAAAGGAAGCTATCTTGTTGCATGTAATGCCAAATAATAGCAGAATGGATTTAAAGATATTCACTGCAGCCTAGATATGAGAGAGAGAGAGAGAGAGAGATCACTGCTCCCCAAAGTGAAAGCTGCCGGCAATGTGTATGACTAAGAAGAAATATGTTCATAAATACACTTAACTCTATTTCAGAACAAAACTACAGTTGAGGTAGAGCAGTGAGTTTTATTTGTAAATAATTTTTATCATCCATGCAATGTTTACACAAGTTTATACTTGAATCAAGAGGTGACTTAGCTCTATGTCTGTCTTTTCTTCTCTGTTTTCCATTTTTTAAAATTTTTATTATGAACAAATGTACATTAGTGATTTTCAACCCAACCCCCAACCCCAACATCTACCATCTCTAGAACCAAAACTGTATTTATCTCATGTCCCACAGTGCAGTAAGAAAAAAAAGTGTTATACAAAATAAGCATAGAATAAATCAGAAAACATTAAGAAAAGAAAGAAAAGAAATCTCCAAATTGGTTGAGAATGAGGAAATGCCTTCAAATATTGTTTTTCTGATCACCACCACCTTCTTCAATAAGACACATGACCAAAGAAGTTCCAACCGTGACCCTCATGTCTTTCTTTCAAGTTTGATATGTATATCTAGTATTATATTAGATAATGTATTCTACCTTTCTAAGAAGGTAGGATTAAATTTGGGTGAAGTTTTTACTGCTATTTCTTGTAGGTCTTGCAACTATAGAGTGATTACCTCACTGGGTAATAGTAACGATGGTGGTGGTGGTGGTGGTGGTCCCTCTTCCCAAATTTGTAGCATTAGAAAAGTTGCTTCATTAACTTCATTTAATAACTGGGGAACAATATATCCTATTATAAAAGTCTAGATGAATTAGATTAGGTTTAGATAATTTATAAATTATTGAGACAAGAAAATGAAAAAAAATCCCTGGTCATTAATCTAAAATGTTAGATAATATTAGGCGCAGGAGTGGCTGTGTGGTAAGTAGCTTGCTAACCAACCACATGGTTCCGGGTTCAGTCCCACTGCGTGGCATCTTGGGCAAGTGTCTTCTGCTATAGCCCCGGGCCGACCAATGCCTTGTGAGTGGATTTGGTAGACGGAAACTGAAAGAAGCCTGTCGTATATATGTATATATATATGTGTGTGTGTGTGTTTGTGTGTGTGTGTTTGTCCCCCTAGCATTGCTTGACAACCGATGCTGTTGTGTTTACGTCCCCGTCACTTAGCGGTTCGGCAAAAGAGACCAATAGAATAAGTACTGGGCTTACAAAGAATAAGTCCCGGGGTCGATTTGCTCGACTAAAGGCGGTGCTCCAGCATGGCCACAGTCAATTGACTGAAACAAGTAAAAGAGTAGAGAGTAATAGTACCAGAAAATATTGGGTTCCTCTGCTATACACATGGGGTACTTGATAAAAGTGAAGCAGAATTGATTATATTACTTTCCTTATTTGTAAATTCTCAGTATCAAATAAGATACATTGTTTTTTTCCAACTTTACATTGCCATGCCAATTTCTCTATTCTAATTTGCATTTCTTTTTTGCTGTTGCTATTTTTTATTAATTTTTCAAGTACTTTTTAAATATCCTGAACTGGTGCAGTACATTACTGCTGCTTAGATTATCAACCCTGTAAGGTTGGTTGTAGTAAAGATTAACTTCGACAGGATTTAACTGAAAGATGAGATAGTTAATGCTACATATTGATACTGTGTTGGCACTATCTCAGCATAGTTAGAGCAGTAGTGTTGAATTAAGACATGATCACACAAGGCAGTTGTTCAGGAGCTCATGGACTCCAGTGCATTGCCTTGTTTGTGGGCCTGTTAAGATGTCCCTGAGCCATAGCTCACAGTCCGGAACCAGTATAAGTATATACTCTTGCCCTAGCATTCTACTTATAATCATTTTCAATGCCTTTATTTTCCGCAAAAAAATAAGATTATTAACGCACACATTAATGATAAACTGGATCTGAATATATATTAAGAGAGAGAGGAAGAGGGCGAGAGAGAGAGAGAGAGAGAGAGAGAGAGCTAATTTTAACAAAACATTATTTAATACTTTTGTAGATATCATGGGTTCAGAAAAATTAGTTACAAAAAAAAAAATTTAAGCTCTGAGAAATTCTTAAGGCCCATTGCAGTATAGATTAAAATAAATACAATTCCTTATGTCATATGCAACACTAGAAACACTCACTACCCTTAATAATAATTAAAAAAGAAAAAACTTAAAAAGTAAAAAAAAAGTTATAGTAAAAAATTATCAAACATTAGCAAAATACAAAACACAACATCAATAACAGACAATTCTAACAACATAGATGTACATGCATAACAAGTCATATCAACACTTAGCAATATATTAGCACTTCACAATATATCATGTTTAGGTGGGCTTTGTGAGGGTTTTGCTTGTGGGCTGTTTTTTACTTTTTTTCACACTGAAGAAATTTGTGATACAAAAAATGATGGAGAGAGAAATGAATGTATCACATAATCAGTCAATTTGTTCCAGTAGCACTAAAGAGATAACAAAACAAAATCTATGGACAACTGCAGAAAGAAGGCCATAAATAGTTTTATAAAGTCTGGTACTCAACTACCTACTAAATTTCTTATTCTACACGAATAATTACTGAATTCCATTTACTGAACAAGACAAGATTTTATGGAGATGGATTATAAAGTTGACAGAAGTGACAGCAATAAGGAACTGATGAATATGCCCTGAGCCCAAGAATTGTAACCAAAGTCAAAACCAGAAAAATCTAAACAACATAGTCAATAAACAACTTATCTATTTATTTTTAGTTATACGACTCAGATTATTTCTTTGACATTATACAACAACAACAACATTGAAAAAAGGAATGAATATTACATGGAATTATTTTTTTCCTTCAACAATATTTGACAACCACAAGGTGAAAGTTTGAACTTACATGTGTAATAAAGCCTATCACTTTCAGGAAGTCTTTCAGGAATATTTATACACCTTCCATGCATATATACAGTAGGCTGAAATAAAAAAAAAGAAAGAAATTAATATTACAATCAATGCTCTGCTGATTAATCTCTTTCATTTATTTATAAAGACTCACAGACACACACTTGCACACAGAAATGCACACAAATACAGATGCATATTTTGAATGCTGTTGATTTTTTTAAAAAAATGTATCCCACTGTTACTGTAGATAAAGTATCAATAAGCTTTTGAATGGAAAAGGACACTGGAGTGGCTTCCAGTTGCTTCTATGCATATATTCTGATACACATACGAATCATATATCAATGCCAGTAAGAAGTGTATGTTGATGTAGAGATGAATTTCTTTCTCACGAAAGAATATATATTAAATGTGTTTATATGTAAAGCACAAATTGAGAAAGAGAAAGAGGGCTTTCAAAAAATGGAGCATAGCTTGAGTTTCAACTCATAAAGAAGGTAAGTGTATGTGTGTGAATGTGTGTGTATATGTGTGTTTGTGTGAATAGATATGTGTGTATGTGTGTGTGTGTGTATCATTGATACAAGAACACTTGTATCATTATTGTTTAGCTTGCAATAGCTACAAAGGACCATTGCTCTACTTTGGTTGTTTTAATGCCATTAATAGGGTGAGAAACACCTCTTCTTCTGGAAAGGATACCTGCCTGTTTCAAGTAGTGTCCCTGGCAAAATGTCATGTTCGTTATATAATTGTGTCACACATATATAACATGTGCTCAGAAGGATGCTAATGTGTGTGTGCATGTCTATGTACACTTGTATACACACACATGTATCATATTGTACACTTAATTGCTTATATATTTATGTATGCATATGATTATTCTTAATAAATAGTTGTGTGTGTGCATGTGTATATAATAACGCTGACAAGCGACTATTTTGGATAGATGAGTGCAGAGGAAAATACAGGGATGCAGAGACTGAAGGGAGGAAAGAGTTAATTATAATGAAAGTTTAAGACAGATAATAGAAATGTTAGTCAGATAGAGCAACCCAACTTCAATTGAAACTATAATGTGGTGTGGTCATACTGTAAAGATTGAAGTGCAAGATGAAAAACAAGCTTTTCAGGTGAAACTGATAACTCAATGAAAAGTGATGCAAATGAAAGAATGACAGATAAAACAGAAAGCCAGACTGACTGACAGACACACAGAAAGTAATAATTCCAACTCCCCACAAGACCAATTGACCTTTCAATGACATTAGACAAGAAAAGTGTGAATGGTAGAGAGGACAGAGCAGTACATGAACAATCTTCATTAAATGCAAGGATATCTATGTGTACATATACATACAGATATGAATACATGGATTAAGGCATACACATATACATTTTATATATATATATATGTGTATATATATATATATACACACACACACACACACACACACATATGTGTATATATATATATATATATACACACCACACATATGTGTATATATATATATACACACACATATGTGTATATATATATATATATATATATATATATATACACACACACATATGCACAATAATTTCAGAATACCACTATTTGGTTTGACTTCATTATTACAACTACATGCATGCACACACATGCTCACATTCACACACCATACATACAAATATACATATATATATGGTGCAGTGAATAAATTGTCATCTAAATTACGCAAAAATGAAAATATCACTGACATCTCATTTTAACAGATATATTTACCAAAATTACATAAAAATATCTTGAAATACTAAAGAGTAAATTTATTCAATTATATCGCTATTGTCTTCAACTACAGCCTCCAGACAACTTCGGAATCTCCTGCAACCCCTCTGGACAGTCTCCTTGTTTAAGTTGGGTGACTACTGCCATAATCCTTGTCTTCAGTTCCTCTTTGGTGTTACCAGGAGTTTTGTTGGTCTCTCACTCACTATGCCCCACACATAATAATCAAGGGGGTTGCAGTCTGGGGAGTTAGGTGGCCAAATGTTAGAGGTGAAGTGGTCACAGAAATTGTGACAGCCATGTCTGGGTTCTTCTCCTTGTGTGGCATGGTACAGAGTCCTGCTGACAGACATAGGGTCTTCCAGCAGCCACCCTCTTGACCCATGAAGCTCTATCTCCTCCAAGCACTTGATGTAGGCCTCCATGTTGAGTCTGAGGCTGTGTGGGAAGATGAATGGAGGCATAACGTCGCTATCACTAGTGATCACTCCAAGTGGATGTTTGATTTTTATCACTCTTGGTACATGTCCTCAGACTGACACCCAAACACTCTGAAATGTTCATATTGGAGCTTCCAGCACAAATACCAAGCAGTACAGCATGTTGTTTCTAAATTTCTGGCAGAGCAAATTGCGTCATGGTGCTGCCCAAACGTGTAGATGACAAAATCAAAAACAAACAATGCATGAAATTAAAAATATAAAATGATGACAATTTACCCATCACACCCTATATATATATGTATTACATAAATTCATGTTTAGATATATGTGTGTGTGCATATACATGTGTGAGTGTATATGGACATATCATCATCATCATCATCATCATCATTTAATATTTAGTTTTGTACGCTCGCAGGGATCAGACAGAATTTGTTGAAGTAGATTTTTTACACCCATTTGTACGCTCGCAGGGGTCAGACAGAATTTGTTGAAGTAGATTTTTTACACCCATTTGTACGGTCGCAGGGATCAGACAGAATTTGTTGAAGTAGATTTTTTACACCCAGATGCTCTTCCATTCATAAGCCTTCACCTGTTTTCAAGGAAATTAAAATTTCTCCAGAGCCAGACATAGAAGACTAGAAATGAATAACATTGCTTGTATGACCATGATGCTCGTTTACAATTATTACATGATACCAAAACAAGGATACACACAAATACACACACACACGCGTACACACACATACGTATATTTTACTTTCATCCTTTTGGGGGTCACTGAAATAAGTACCAGTTGAGCGCTGGGGGTCGATGTAATCAACTTACTCTCTACCCCCAAAGCTGCTGATTGTGTGCCAAAATCTGAAACTAATAACCTTATGTATGTGCTTCAGAAAAAAGTACTTGTCAAGTATAGCGAGTAGTATGAGTTTAAATAAATGACAAGGAAGAGAGCAAGAAATTGTCATGAACTTAATAAACACACACACACACACAGACGGACTAACAGACAGACAGACAGACAAACAGACAGACAGACAGACAGACAGACAGACAGACAGACAGACAGACAGACAGACAGACAGACAGATAGATAGATAGATAGATAGATAGATAGATAGATAGATAGATAGATAGACAGATGGGCTTCGTTTAGTTTCTGTTTTCTAAATTCTTTGATCACCCTGAGGCTATTGTTGAAGACACTTGTCCAATGTGCAATGCAGTGATTTGAACCTTAACATACATGGCTGGGAAAGAAGCTTCTTACTCACATAGCTACTCTTGTGGCTTTGTACATACACATGTACACTCAGAATTATCTATGTATATCCATCCATAGGCAGCTATTTATCTATATTATCTCTCAATATTAATTGCTTGTTCCACATTTGTGTTTGTGTTGTCTAGGACCTAAAGATGCAATAACCATAAGAACAATTAAAATTACAGGCAAAAAATTTATGGTTATGACAGAATGGTTCTGGCAAGAGAGAGGGAAATAGAGACAAGTAGAAGGCTGGTTTGTCTGGCTGGCTGGCTGGCTGGCTGGTTTGAGGAACAGACATCGTTAAGCTGACAGATGTGTGAGAGAGAGAGGGAGAGAGAAAGAGAGGAAAAGCGTGTATGTGTGTGTGAGTGTGTGTGTACATAAACACGTACAGATAGACAGACAGCCATACTGGTAGGCAGAAAAATAGATTCAAAGACAAGAAATGTCCGAGTGTGAGAGACAGTGAAGAGGAAAGGATATAAGGTGACACAGATGGACAGAAAGAGACAGAGAGATTTATCTAATTTGATAATTGACATATGACTTCAAGATTGGGAAAGCGCAGGATTGAGAGAAATTGATGGTGTAAAGTTTTGTTTGTAGCATACAATAAACTAAACTCTATTACTAATGCTTAACAAAAACAATATCATTCACACCATCATTATCATCAAATTTAGTTGATATTGCATATTGTAAAATATTTGTTTCGTTCAGCCACTAGCATGTTGCTAACAAGTAAAACATACACTGAGCAAAATATATTTCAAAATGGCAGCTATTTGCGGCATAAGGTTATCATCGTTCCATTACATAATAACCACGTTGATAAAGGTTAACATGCATGCATCAGCAGTAAGTCAGTAATTTGTAAGATAAAAACAGTCATCAATTGAGTTGCTTCCAAGTATCGAAGAAATACTCCCCATTGCTGTAGATGATGATGTAATTGTTGTCTCATTTTGAGGGAATTGACAGTATGGCGAAAATAATCTGGCATACAAAAAGATAACAAGGTGCCATGAAGTGGAATATATATATGTGTGTATACATATATATATATATAAATATATATACATACCTACATACATATATATATATATATAGAGAGAGAGAGATAGATAGATAGATAGAAAGATAGATAGATATAGATATAGATATTATTTCATTTACACGTACACACACACTCATATATGTATGTATGCGTGAATATGTATAAATACACGTGTGTGTGTGTGTATATATATATGTATATGTATATATGTATGTATATATATATATATATGTGTGTGTGTGTGTGTGTGTGTGTGTGTGTGTGTGTGTGTGTGTGTGTGCGTGTGTGTATGAGCTAGAGGTTAAGTAACCATCTAAGGGATAGTAAATATCTAATATACTACTGGATGTTATACCTACATATTTATATCCAAGTGCTTACTATTGCAAGGCAATATCACAATTGAATACTAGGTATGGGTGGGAGTAAAGCAGAAATTTACCCAGGATTTATAAGGCAAATAAGAAAATGGAGAGCTTAAACAATCGACAAACATCAGCCTGTAAACATTCAATTATATCATCATCATCATCATCATCATCATCGTTTAACGTCCGTTCTCCATACTAACATGGGTTGGACGGTTCGACTGGGGATCTGGGAAGCCAGAAGGCTGCACCAGGCTCCGGTCTTATCTGGCAATGTTTCTACAGCTGGATGCCCTTCCTAACGCCAACCACTCCGTGAGTGTAGTGGGTGCTTTTTACGTGCATTGATTACAATCACATGTATAAGTGATCCAAATAAACGAATGATATAAGCAAATAAATAAATAAGTAAATAAATAAATAAATAAAAATAAACAAATAAGAATAAATGAGTGTACAAATACTAAACACTTACAGGTGTTTCTACCATGGGGTTGCCCAATCTTCCAAGTTTGCCACATCATGCCAGTAATTATACAAAGGTTGAACAAACATTGGACAGGGGTTGGAGAATGGTTGAACCACAAGGCTACATCAGAGAGACCAAAATCATTTATTCTTATTCGTTTATTTTAATTTATCTATTTATTTACTTATTTATTTGCTTATTTCATTTGTTTTATTTGGATTACTTATTCATATAATTGTAATCAATTAATAAATAGATATAATTAAATGTTTACAGGCTGATGTTTGTTGATTGTTTATCCTCTCCATTTTCTTATTTGCCTTATATATATATATATATATATATACACACACACACATATATATACATATATATATACACACACACACATATATATATATTTTGAGCAGAGGAGTAGATAGACAGCCGACAACTGATGAAGGTTGATCTTTAAGTTACTTGTCTTGTTTGGTCTTGTATTTCACGTTGTTTACTGTTGGTGACATTCTGTACGCATATATGTATATATATATATATATATGCATATATATACAGATTATTTATACTATTTGATTAAATGCCATGCATCCATTTCCAAGTAAGTTTATCGTTATATATATATATATATATATATATATATATATATATATATGTGTGTGTGTGTGTCTGTGTGTGTGTGTTTATATCTATATACATACATATGTATATATATTTATCTATATCTATATATATGCATGTATATATACATATATATATACACACATATATATATACATTCGCCTTGATAGTTCACTAGCCACTAAACCTTTTTCCATTTTCTCTCTCTGCTTATTTCTGTGTTTCTTTCTGTCAGAGAGCGTAGGCTCAAAAAGTAAAAGACTTTCTCACTTCCCAATTGTTAAACTAATACATCTGTTTGTTGTTTACACACCTATTTTTGTTGTTTATTTTTTGTAAATTGTCACTATATATATATATGCACTATATATATATATATATATATATATATATATATATATGTTGTTATGCAGTTAAGAGTTTCACTTCTCAACCAAGTAGTTTGATAGTCTGGTTAAGTGCCTTCTATTATAGCTCAGGATCAACCAATTCTTGTGGGTGGATCTAGTAGACAGAAACAATATATACATGAGTGTTATATATAATTTATATACGAGTTCATCTTTTCACTATCTTCATATATGACTATGTTGATGATGACGGGGGAGATATATGTATTTGCATCTGTATGATTGTGTAGGTCTGTAAGTGTATATGTATATGGTATCACTCATTGCATACAGCAACTTATAATTAATTAATTAATCAATTAATTATTTGATTAATTAATTAAGTAATAATAATGATAATAGTAATAATAATGGCAATAAAACAAGAAAAACAATGGTAAAAATATATCATTAGGGAACACTATTGAAACAAGAAAATTTGATTTCAATATTAAGAACCATTATACAATCCATGATGATGATGATGATGACGACGATGATGACAACAGTCATGACAATGAAGATGATAATGATAGTGGTGATGATGACGATGATCATCATCATGTTAATAATAAATCCCTTCTTTGATGAAAATACTAGAAGCTTTTGATAATACAAAGTTAAAACAAACAAGAAATAAATAGCAGAATCAACTAAGTACTACCAGCTGAGTTCAGGTTTATCTTTCAGCTTGTTCCTATGATAAAGGATAACTACTACTTATCTCTTTCTTTATTTCCTAACCATGGCAGATGTTTCAGAACAAAAGAATCAACAAAAGTGTACGTAGGACCATGATATGGTCAAACCAATAAACGACCCCATGGGAGGAGGGGGGAATGCAGAGAAGGGAATGAAGAGTACTTGAGGGTATTTCCATTTAAGTCAACTCTCTCTTTCTCTCTCTCTCTCTCTCTTTCTCAATATATGCATGATTTAATTCATTTATTTGTACATGTACAATATGTGTATGCCATCATCATCATTTTAATGTCCACTCTACCATGTTTACATGAATCATATGAAATTCATGGAACCAAAATTTCATTAGCTGGGTACCCTTCCTGTTGCCAACCTTCCCCTGTTTGTAGATAAGGTAACATTTCTCCATAGCTAGACAAGTTTTCTCAGAAGATTGGAATTGAAAGATATCACCTGTATGACTGTGATACCTGCAAGCAATTATCAACCAATGTCAAAACAAGTGGATACTAGCACAAACACACATTTACACACATGTAGAGACACACAGACATATATATATATATATATATATGTACATATATATTCCTTTATTCCTTTACTTGTTTCAATCATTTGACTGCAGCCATGCTGGGACACTGCTTTTAGTCAAACAAGTTGATCCCAGGACTGATGTTTCGTAAGCCTAGTACTTATTATATCAATCTCTTTGGCTGAACTGCTAAGTTATGGGGATGTAAGCACACCAACATCGGTTGTCAAGCAATGGTGGGGGACACAAACATATACATATAGAATGGGCAGCTTTCAGTTTCTATCTACCAAATCCACTCACAAGGCTTTGGTCAACCCAAGGCTATAGTAGAAGACACTTGCCTAAGGTGCCACGCAGTGGGACTGAACCCAGAACCATGTGGTTGGGAAGCAAGCTTCTTACCACACAACCACTCCAGTGCCTATATGGTGTGTGTGTACATATAAACATACATACATACATCATACATACATACATACATACATACATACACACATACACACATACATACATACATACATACATACATACATACATACATACATACATACATTCATACATACATACATACATACATATAGATATATATATAATTATATACAGATACATAAATACACCTGTTCTGCTCTCTTCCAAATGAAATAAATACTGGAAAAGTTGTTAGTGACAAGCAAGCCAGTATAGTGAGCTTTAATTGACCTGCAGAAAGCATTGACAGGGTACCACACCTGCTGGTGTTTAGGTCACCAAGAAAACAAAGTACAGATTAACATTGTGTAGTTGTTATGTAAGCCATGTATAGAGATGGTGCTATTAAGCAGTGACTTCAGATAAGATTTTAGTGGGCAGGTAGGTGTCTATCATTACTTGATTCTTTGCTCCCACTTGTTTATTGTAGTTCTTTAGGCAATAGTGGACAAGTTTAACCCTTTCGTTACTGAATTTATTTTGAGATGCACAGTGTTTCTTCCAATTATGTTAAATATAACAAAGAATTAAGTAAAATAACATCGTTATCATTAAGCTAGAGTTAGGGACATAAATTGTGACTAAGGTTTGGTGGAAGATTTTAATTCAAAACTTTTGAAAACCAGACATTTGTACTAAAGAGCCAGAGCCGGTTTTAGCCGGGTTGGTAACGAAAGGGTTAAGACCTGCTAAAAAAGGGGATTTCAGTATTCACTGTTGAATTTGTTCTTAATTATTTTCTAATTTTCTTAATTATTTGTGCTATAAATCTTTCTGTAACTCAAGTCTTTATTTATCTTGTTGCTTTGTTCTAGAGCATCCTCTTTGACCACATTTATACATATACATGTATGAACCGATCGTTGCCGATGCCAGACCCCTCTGGCACCTGTGCAGGTGGCACGTAAAAAGCACCCAATACACTCGCGGAGTGGTTGGCGTTAGGAAGGGCATCCAGCTGTAGAAACACTGCCAGATCAGACTGGAGCCTGGAGCAGCCCCTGGCTCCCCAGACCCCGGTCGAACCGTCCAACCCGTGCTAGCGCGGAAAACGGACATTAAACGATGATGATGATGATGATGTACACACATACACACACGCACACATAAGTGGACTAAATCACACATATACTCTGAGAGAGAATTAGAAAAGGGGTTCACTAAATAACACATAAATTCAAAAGAGAATTAGAGCAGAGATTCTGAATGATGAAGGAAAAGCCTGCATTAGGAAGATCTTAAAGTAAACCCAACATAGATAAAAGAAATAATTAACAGAAGACAGGACTCGACAACCATCAGTGAAGTTCTGTGGTCAATAGGCTGAAAAGGGGTCAGTACTCAGTGTAAACCAATGAGCACATGTGTGCATATCAGAGAGTGAGTGAAAAATATATATTTGTATGTGAATAATCAAGCAGACATAAATGTCTGTGTGTATAAATAAGTTACACAAACAGATGACTTTTATCTGTAATATACTGAAGGTATTGAGCATGCAGGGCGAAATGGTTAGCAGTATTTCGTCTGTCTTTACGTTCTGGGTTCAAATTCCACCAAGGTCGACTTTACTTTTCATCCTTTAGGGATTGATAAATTAAGTACCAGTTGCATACTGGGGTCGATCTAATCAACTGCCCCCACCTCCCCTAAAATTTCAGGCCTTGTGCCTAGAGTAAAAAAAACATAAGTGCAAGTGTGAGTGTGAGTGTGTTAGTAATACTGGTGTGTTTGTGTGTGTGCGCATGTGTTTGTGTGTGTGTGTGCGCATGTGTTTGTGTGTGTGTGTGTGCGCATGTGTTGTGTGTGTGTGTGTGCGCATGTGTTTGTGTGTGTGTGTGTGCGCATGTGTTTGTGTGTGTGTGTGTGCGCATGTGTTTGTGTGTGTGTGTGTGCACATGTGTTTGTGTGTGTGTGTGCGCATGTGTTTGTGTGTGTGTGTGCGCATGTGTTTGTGTGTGTGTGTGCGCATGTGTTTGTGTGTGTGTGGTGCGCATGTGTTTTTGTGTTTGTGTGTGTGTGCGCATGTTTTTGTGTGTGGTGTGCGCATGGTTTGTGTGTGTGTGTGCGCATGTGTTTTGTGTGTGTGTGTGTGCGCGTGTGTTTGTGTGTGTGTGTGCGCATGTGTTTGTGTGTGTGTGTGCGCATGTGTTTGTGTGTGTGTGTGCGCATGTGTTTGTGTGTGTGTGTGTGCGCATGTGTTTGTGTGTGTGTGTGTGCGCATGTTGTTTGTGTGTGTGTGGTGTGCGCATGTGTTTGTGTGTGTGTGTGCGCATGTGTTTGTGTGGTGTGTCGCAATGTGTTTTGTGTGTGTGCGCATGTTGGTTTTTGTGTGTGTGTGCGCATGTGTTTGTGTGTGTGTGTGTTGTGCGCATGTGTTTGTGGTGTGTGTGTGCGCATGTTGTTTGTGTTGTGTGTTGTGCGCATATGGTTTGTGTGTGTGTGTGCGCATGTTGTTTGTGTGTGTGTTCGCATGTGTGTTGTGTGTGTGTGTGTGCGCATGTGTTTGTGTGTGTGTGTGCGCATGTGTTTGTGTGTGTGTGTGCGCATGTGTTTGTGTGTGTG
>NC_043001.1:131440733-131448233 GCF_006345805.1 Octopus sinensis | reverse complement strand
GCTCTAGGCCAGCCCTGATTGAGGAGACTCATGATCAAAGGTCTTCCAACTATGACCATTCTGTCTTAGTTTAGCCTATGTAATATAGCCATATTCTTCTATATGTTCTTGTGTAAGGTTTAAAGGATATTTGGCTGCTATTTCTAACAGGTTGAGAAACCACATATGGCTTTCATGTGTTATCAGTGTTGCTCCCATCACTATTTGCAAAAAAAAAAATTTTTAAACTGCCACAGTAAAAAATTCTACAGCTCCCAACTTCTTCCTCTTGTGTCACAGCCACCATTAGAATCCAGCAATTTCACCACCACCACCATAACCATGATGACAACCACTACCATATATTACCAGCCACCATCCCCAAAATATACAACCACCAAACTGGATAAAGCAACATGATGCTAAACTAGCTGGAGGCAAAATTTGTGAATGGAATTTGTGAAAATGTTTATGTCTGATGTAACAGCAATTAATTGTCTCCTGTTGACCATGGAATGAAGCATTAAGGAAGAAAACACAGTAATTGTTTTCTTAATTTCTTTGTGTCTTTTTTTTTCTTCTTTTGTGTATATCTTTGTGTTTGTGTCTGTTATTTTTTTGTTTTCAATTACTCAAAAGATTCCTACTGAGTACAATATTTAACACTTTCAACTCTAGGTAATCTTAAAAAACAACTGATTTTAACCTACAAGGCCTAACTACATTTAAATAAAGGTATGCCTGGGGGAAATTAACAGATGATATTGTCAGCAATGTGGTATAAGCATTTAAACGTTCAGCTTTTGCTGAAATGACAATACTATTACGAATAATTTCTAACATAGGCACAAGTCCACACATTTTATTGGAAGAATATTTGAGTCTACTACTTGAGTGGTACTTAATTTATTGACTCTGGAAGGCTAAAAGTAGATATCTTCCCCATGAACAAGGATTTGAACAGAGAATGTAAAAGGAAAAATATAACAAAGTATCATCAAGCCCATAATAGTAATAATATCATTTCTGCCCATAATAGTAATAATAATCATTTCCTTATTTTCCACAAGTGAGATGGAGGGAAGACATTATAGGAACACAACCATAATATGATGATGATAATGATGATAATAATATCCTAGTGTCACTTTGGTACCATGCATTGCTCTCTCACTCAATAACAGTAATAATAATGATAATAATGATAATAATAATAATAATACCCTTATCAGACGGGTAGTCATGATGGGTATATTGGGCTTCGTATATTTTACCCCGGTGTCACTTTGATGGCATGAACTGCTCTCTCACTCAATAATAATAATAATAATAAGAAGAAGAAGAAGAAGAAGAAGAAGAAGAAGAAGAAGAAGAAGAAGAAGAATTTTTGGTTTAGGCACAAGGTCAATAACTTTGAGGGGAGGAGTTAGTTGGTACTATCAATCCTAGTACATGACTAATATCTTATTTTATTAACTCCTCAAAAAGATGAATGGCAAAGCTGACCTTGATGGGGTTTGAACTTTGAACATTAAGGACTAAAAGAAATACCACAAAGCAATTTTCCTAATATTCTAACAATTCTCCCAATCCACATTAGCTTTAAGCTAATGAAAATGATTATGCTACTCTTGTTCTGTTATCCTTTCATCATTTATTAATTGACATTATGCGCTGAGTTCACCTGACACTTTACTATAAAACATAAGGACATTGAGCTCTAACAACTGGTTTTTATTATTGCTATATCTAAGACTTATGAAACAGAGGTGGTTTGTAGTGTTTTCAAACAACAACAATTGTAGAGGAGAGCATGTACAGAAATATGTTGGAGCATCAGGCTGTGCAATGTTACAATGATACCTAGTTATATGAAAAGATTAAATGAAGAAGGAATGTTGTATAGAATTCATTGGAAACTGGTTGAACAGCTTGACCCATATCTGAATGGAAATAGACATTTCAAGCTTTCCTTGGCTGAGAGAAAAGCCTTTCTAAAAAATTCGCACAATTCAGATGCTTTCCTAAACTCAAAAAGCGAAATATTTTATTGCTGTCCTCATGAAAGAAAATTCATATTACAAGACAGTCATTCCAGTTTTTGACCTAAGAGAATGACGAGTGTGTACACACAGCTGATTTCACTCCAAGGGAAGCAGCATTTCTTTCCCTACTGAAAGTTTTATAACTTTTTACTCCCTTTTGTTCCAGTTTGTCATACTTTCACCAACCTACCAGGACTATATCTATACCACCAGTAGAAAAGAAGCAAGTATGCCAACCAGTATATCTGTAGAGTCATCAATATAGCTAGTGTGAGATTGTTGGTAACATTCTTACCAGATGCCATAACCAGTAAAATACTGCTCAACAGTATAAAAATATAACCACTGTATTTCTATTTTAGAGTTATATATATATATATATATATCTGTAAATGTTAATATGTGACAATTATTTGGTAGCCAAGATAAAACTCTGAGTTTCGGATGCTGAGGTGGAAATCCACACCACCATCTCTTCAGTTATCCGGCCATCGGAAAAACGCTATCCGATGGCCGGATAACTGTAGAGATCGTGGTGTGGATTTCCACCTCGGCAACCGAAACTCAGAGTTTTATCTTGGCTACCAAATAATTGTCACATATTACATTTACAGATAAATTCCTCTATTTACATAATATTGAGGTCTCTTTCTTTCTTTTGTTATCTTACCGTTTTTACCAATATATATATATATATATATATATATATATGTGTGTGAAAGAAAAACAGCCATTTCTAATTCTAAACTTTAAAAAGAACTAAGTAAAAAGATAAACAAAGCTTAATATCAAAATTAGGTGTCAAGCACTGTGGCAGATGTAATTTTGTTGAATTGTATCTGTGATTTAACATCATTTTCCAGTGTGAACTGTTTCACTTACACTCTACAAGTACCATTTTTCTATTCACTCACTAAAATTAATAGGGTCCATCATTCATTGACAGGCTATTCAAGTAATGAAGAGACCATTTAATTATGCTGGTGAATGGGCTGTTTATGATAATGAAACTTAGAAATAGACCTAGAAAGATTATAACTTGAAAATTAAGAAAACATAGATAGAAAATTCTTAGGCTTGATAAACATTCCCCAGATAGCCACAAATATATGAAAAGCTTTAATAGATATTCCGTGAAAGTTTCTTACAGTTTCTCAACCTCATAGTTTCAGATTCAGTCCCATTGCAAGGCACCTTGGGTAAGTATCTTTTACTATAGCCCTAGGTCAACTAAAGACTTCGGGGTGGATTTGGTAGATGGAAGCTGAAAGAAGCCAGCTGTATTTGTTTGTGCGCATGCAAGCATGTGTGTCTGTGTGTACCCTTATCTAGACATCACAACATGGTTCCAAGCAAGTACTACCATTATACAAGCAATGTTATTCGTTTCCAGTTTTGTGTGGAAAACATGTCTGCCCATGGGAATTATTAACTTGATTGGAAACAGTTGAAGGTTTGCATGAGAAGGGTCTCAAGCCTTAGATAATCTTTCTCTATTTATTCCATCTCATCTATGCAAGAATGGAAAAGTGGACATTAAATGATAATGATGAGGTGGGATATATATATGACCATTCCGAAATATAACAATATATATATATATATATATATATATATATATCACCAGCATATATATATATATAACTCTTCTCAACGTAAACATAACGATGTAAGAAATTTGAAAAGCTGAACGCGAAACCAGTCTTTCTTCAAAAACTATGTCACTGTAGGAAAAAAAATTTATAACATCCTTCAGACATATTGACTCAAATATATATTTTTTAACCTTCTAAAACAAGCCTTCTGTAGTTTTTTCACTTTTTACTATTTTCTATATATATATATATATATATATGCTGAAAAGATGAACATGCACTATTTCAGTTTCAATTCAGTTTAGGCAGAAACTTGCTGCTCATGAAAAGAAATCAGTAAATTGCAATGGTACAGACATTCTTCATATGCTGGTGATACAGATGTTGTTAAACAAGAGAAGCCTGAGGTTCACTTTCAATTTCTGCTTGTAGCCATGCCTTTGATTTATTGTCTGTCATCCCTTTCAGAAAGGCATAGATATCACATATTCTCTTCCTTTCCTCATAAAATTGAATTTTTATGCCTGCATTAAGAAATCAGTTTTAAGATGCTGACTAAATAATTAAATGGCAGCAAAGTTGATCCTGCAGTAGATGGACTGTAAATTCTAATTTTATTGTTACCCGATAGCTAAGTTATGTGAATATGCAAGAGACATAGGTGGCGCGGGGGGGGGGGGTAAAACTTACTCTCACACACTTGTGTTTCACAGCAACTTAAGCCACCCTCATTAGTTTACTTACAAATGATAGGGAAAGACCAAAGTGAAAAAAAGTGCAACAACAATAACAACAACAACAAAAAAAGGTAGTTTTGATGTTAAAAATGTCACACATAAAATATAAGAAAAAATCATCTTCCACCTTCTCCATTTTGAAATCAAATCTCTGATTACACCAGTCTGACATGTTAAAAAAGAGAGATAAATAATAAAAAACCTTACTCCTCTGGTCATTTCAGATTGATTCATCTAAATAATATACATCAAATATCTCTGTGTATTATTTATCAGATAAGATTTTTGTTGGTTTCCCTTCACCAAGGTTTTTAGAGTTAGCAGGAAATAAAATAAATAAATAAATAAATAAATAAAAAAAAGTAAATAAATCCCTGTCCAAACTACCATTCCCTTATCTGGATGGTAGATTTATGGCAACAAAACTGTTTTGCAGCTTCTTTTTTCCTAATCATATCCAAACACTATCACATACCTAACCTCTCAACTACCTCAGCTGTATTCGGTTCCACTTGGAAGCGATTTAATTATATATACAACACCACTACCAACACCAACACCACCAACAATACCATCATTGATGATATGATTAATTGAAAGAAAAGTATTTATTTTCCAAGAGTAAATGAATAAAAGTGTGTAGGAGAGGGAAAGATTAGTGAAACTTAAACATTTTCTGTTTTTCCTCTTCTGCTTCAGTTACCTCCATCATCATCCTTACAACCACAATTAGAATCAGTGTAATACTCATCCTTGTGGAGGCGCAATGGCCCAGTGGTTAGGGCAGCGGACTCGCAGTCGTAGGATCGCGGTTTCGATTCCCAGACCGGGCGTTGTGAGTGTTTATTGAGCGAAAACACCTAAAAAAGCTCCACGAGGCTCCGGCAGGGGATGGTGGTGATCCCTGCTGTACTCTTTCACCACAACTTTTTCTCACTCTTACTTCCTGTTTCTGTTGTACCTGTATTTCAATGGGCGGCCTTGTCACTCTCTGTGTCACGCTGAATATCCCCGAGAACTACGTTAAGGGTACACGTGTCTGTGGAGTGCTCAGCCACTTACACGTTAATTTCACGAGCAGGCTGTTCCGTTGATTCGGATCAACCGGAACCCTCGTCGTCGTAACCGACGGAGTGCTTCCAATACTCATCCTTAACATAATCATCATCACAATCCCAACCTCTGCTACCACCACCACTTCTAAAACACATCAACACCTAAGCATTAGAGCTAAAACCACTGAATATACCATCATTGATAGTTCTTTCTAATTTGGGCACAAGGCCAGCAAAATTTTATGGGTTGTGGGTGTGACCCAAGAGCAACAATTACATCAACAAATGGTACATATTTTATTGACCTTGGCACCTGTGCGGGTGGCACGTAAAAAGCACCCACTACACTCATGGAGTGGTTGGCGTTAGGAAGGGCATCCAGCCGTAGAAACACTGCCAGATCAGACTGGGCCTGATGCAGCCTTCTGGCTTCACAGACCCCAGTTGAACCGTCCAACCCATGCTAGCATGGAAAGCGGACGCTAAATGATGATGATGATGATGATGATGATGATGAAAGAATGTAAGGCAAAGTTGACTTCAGCAGAATTTGAACACAGAACATAAAAACCAACAAAATGCCACCTAGCAATCTGTCCAGCATGCTAATGGCTCTTCCATTTATAATGACAACTACATATAACTGTTGCCTGTAGCAATGGATCACATTTTTTTCTGAACATTTGTTTTGGTTGAAAGGATTGAAAAAATTCAAACATTTACATACAAACTGCTGATGCAACTGTTTTTCTACAGCCAGGCACAATAACCTAACATCAAGAACTCATCATAGTTTCTTGCTAAGGTAGTTAGAATCTAATAGTTGTGGATTGAAATTTGCTACCTTAGGACATTTTAGCATAGCAACAAGAATCTCAAAACATAGTCCAAACCATCTTATGGAATTGAGTGGTAAGTGTGACTGAAAGATTAAAAAATGATAGACGTATTCACATAACTATTAATATGATTAGTAGAAATTATTTATATCCAAGTGTAAATAAACTAGATATTATAAAGAGGAAGGAATAGTAGGGGAATAATGAACCATGAACACTTTCTGTATTTCTTCCTCAATTTCAACCATATTTTGAATCTCCACAACTATCACCACAACCATTATCGCTAACCATTTCCATCTAAAATACATAGCGCTAAGACAAAGCTTCGGTCCACTCCTGTCAGTGGCATAGATGCTGCATAATTGACCATTGTTTTATTGACATGTTTTATTTGCTTGATGTAGTTGGCAAAGACCATGCAGAAAAGTGTGGCAGCAACAATAACAACAACTACAACACCATCCAAAGTCACTTGGAAACTGAGATCTCTGCAACAATAAATTTAAATTCAAATCATCAGGAATTTAGCAACAAGCTGCTCAGACAAGCTGTCTGTCATACATCTCTTTCCTGCATATTGCCATGGTGACAAAGAAAAATATTGTTTATTGTTCTTTTGTTGGTTTAAACAATTTTGGATATGAAGTTGTTTTATTACTAAAATTGTTATTACAAAGAAATCATCATTATCATCGCTGTTTCAAATTTTCCATAACCTACTTTGTTTATCGTCCTTCCAGTGCTTATAAAATCTATTCAGTCAACTATACTCCACCACTACAAATGTGTAGTTTTGTATGAGTACAATATTTCATCACTGTCATTCACATCCATTTTCTGTGCTTGTATCAGTTGGATGGGTCTTAACACTCCTTACAGTTCCTGTCAGTTTGCTCACACAGCAATAAAGAAAACCAGACAACTTTATTATTGCATAAGTCTTACAACATATATTTTATCTCCCCCACTAACTAGAACTGTTTCTTTTCATGTTAGTGCACTAAAGGGTTCCTTCAAACCTGCACAAAGTCTTTTTCAGAGTTAATGTCCTACTAAACAAGCAACCAGAGACATGAGTTGCAAAATCCATGTTTCACTCCTACATACCATCTTTGGCATAGTATTTGTGGTTGGATGCCCTACACATCACTGGCCACCTTACAAAAAACACTGGGAGAATCTTATGGTAACATCAACAGCATAAGTTCTCCCATGCAAGAGGACTAAAGAGTCTTTGGTACCCTGTA